>NW_024043517.1:0-28579 GCF_014851395.1 Micropterus salmoides
TGAACCAGCGCAGAGGTAATGCACCTTTGTGGCTTTTATAAGGTGAAATGTGGAGTTGGGAGGTGTTTTTCACTTTCTGGGGACTCTGAAGGCACATCACAGGACCGTGCACCAGTCTGGCTAACGCTAAGCTACGTAAGTCGTTAGCCAGTACTTTTCCCTCCTCCTAACCAGCCAGCGCCGTGTGTGTCATTCTGGAGCTTCCTGGTGAGTGAGGACATCCTTACCTAGCTGCAACACCTAAACTTAACATCAGTGATTATTGTGACCCACTGGAAATTTAAAATTCTCAAGCAGGAGAAGGCTAAGAAGTGAATTGGATTTTAATCGTCAGACACCCAAATAGGGTGCAGATTGCAAAATTAGCAGATATTATTCTGATTAATGGCCTCAAGCTGAAGAGAACAACAAGAAAACACTTACCTCAAGCTAGAAAAAAGGAAAATACTTACCGTTTTTGAACCAAATTAAAGGGAAACCTAAGGAAAAGGACATTTAAAGATACCACTCTGTCATGCCTGATGAAGGACAAGCCGCCCTCCGAAACGTTGCAACAAGGCAGAGTGAAGCAGGACCAAGTCGGCCTGAATTAAAGATAAATGAATCAACAGCTACAGGACCCGTGGAGTCCAATTTTTGAACCAGCGCAGAGGTAATGCACCTTTGTGGCTTTTATAAGGTGAAATGTGGAGTTGGGAGGTGTTTTTCACTTTCTGGGGACTCTGAAGGCACATCACAGGACCGTGCACCAGTCTGGCTAACGCTAAGCTACGTAAGTCGTTAGCCAGTACTTTTCCCCTCCTCCTAACCAGCCAGCGCCGTGTGTGTCATTCTGGAGCTCTCCCTGGTGAGTGAGGACATCCTTACCTAGCTGCAACACCTAAACTTAACATCAGTGATTATTGTGACCCACTGGAAATTTAAAATTCTCAAGCAGGAGAAGGCTAAGAAGTGAATTGGATTTTAATCGTCAGACACCCAAATAGGGTGCAGATTGCAAAATTAGCAGATATTATTCTGATTAATGGCCTCAAGCTGAAGAGAACAACAAGAAAACACTTACCTCAAGCTAGAAAAAAGGAAAATACTTACCGTTTTGAACCAAATTAAAGGGAAACCTAAGGAAAAGGACATTTAAAAGATACCACTCTGTCATGCCTGATGAAGGACAAGCCGCCCTCCGAAACGTTGCAACAAGGCAGAGTGAAGCAGGACCAAGTCGGCCTGAATTAAAGATAAATGAATCAACAGCTACAGGACCCGTGGAGTCCAATTTTTTGAACCAGCGCAGAGGTAATGCACCTTTGTGGCTTTTATAAGGTGAAATGTGGAGTTGGGAGGTGTTTTTCACTTTCTGGGGACTCTGAAGGCACATCACAGGACCGTGCACCAGTCTGGCTAACGCTAAGCTACGTAAGTCGTTAGCCAGTACTTTTCCCTCCTCCTAACCAGCCAGCGCCGTGTGTGTCATTCTGGAGCTTTCCCTGGTGAGTGAGGACATCCTTACCTAGCTGCAACACCTAAACTTAACATCAGTGATTATTGTGACCCACTGGAAATTTAAAATTCTCAAGCAGGAGAAGGCTAAGAAGTGAATTGGATTTTAATCGTCAGACACCCAAATAGGGTGCAGATTGCAAAATTAGCAGATATTATTCTGATTAATGGCCTCAAGCTGAAGAGAACAACAAGAAAACACTTACCTCAAACTAGAAAAAAGGAAAATACTTACCGTTTTTGAACCAAATTAAAGGGAAACCTAAGGAAAAGGACATTTAAAGGGACCACTCTGTCATGCCTGATGAAGGACAAGCCGCCCTCCGAAACGTTGCAACAAGGCAGAGTGAAGCAGGACCAAGTCGGCCTGAATTAAAGATAAATGAATCAACAGCTACAGGACCCGTGGAGTCCAATTTTTGAACCAGCGCAGAGGTAATGCACCTTTGTGGCTTTTATAAGGTGAAATGTGGAGTTGGGAGGTGTTTTTCACTTTCTGGGGACTCTGAAGGCACATCACAGGACCGTGCACCAGTCTGGCTAACGCTAAGCTACGTAAGTCGTTAGCCAGTACTTTTCCCCTCCTCCTAACCAGCCAGCGCCGTGTGTGTCATTCTGGAGCTTTCCCTGGTGAGTGAGGACATCCTTACCTAGCTGCAACACCTAAACTTAACATCAGTGATTATTGTGACCCACTGGAAATTTAAAATTCTCAAGCAGGAGAAGGCTAAGAAGTGAATTGGATTTTAATCGTCAGACACCCAAATAGGGTGCAGATTGCAAAATTAGCAGATATTATTCTGATTAATGGCCTCAAGCTGAAGAGAACAACAAGAAAACACTTACCTCAAACTAGAAAAAAGGAAAATACTTACCGTTTTTGAACCAAATTAAAGGGAAACCTAAGGAAAAGGACATTTAAAGGGACCACTCTGTCATGCCTGATGAAGGACAAGCCGCCCTCCGAAACGTTGCAACAAGGCAGAGTGAAGCAGGACCAAGTCGGCCTGAATTAAAGATAAATGAATCAACAGCTACAGGACCCGTGGAGTCCAATTTTTGAACCAGCGCAGAGGTAATGCACCTTTGTGGCTTTTATAAGGTGAAATGTGGAGTTGGGAGGTGTTTTTCACTTTCTGGGGACTCTGAAGGCACATCACAGGACCGTGCACCAGTCTGGCTAACGCTAAGCTACGTAAGTCGTTAGCCAGTACTTTTCCCCTCCTCCTAACCAGCCAGCGCCGTGTGTGTCATTCTGGAGCTTTCCCTGGTGAGTGAGGACATCCTTACCTAGCTGCAACACCTAAACTTAACATCAGTGATTATTGTGACCCACTGGAAATTTAAAATTCTCAAGCAGGAGAAGGCTAAGAAGTGAATTGGATTTTAATCGTCAGACACCCAAATAGGGTGCAGATTGCAAAATTAGCAGATATTATTCTGATTAATGGCCTCAAGCTGAAGAGAACAACAAGAAAACACTTACCTCAAACTAGAAAAAAGGAAAATACTTACCGTTTTTGAACCAAATTAAAGGGAAACCTAAGGAAAAGGACATTTAAAGGGACCACTCTGTCATGCCTGATGAAGGACAAGCCGCCCTCCGAAACGTTGCAACAAGGCAGAGTGAAGCAGGACCAAGTCGGCCTGAATTAAAGATAAATGAATCAACAGCTACAGGACCCGTGGAGTCCAATTTTTTGAACCAGCGCAGAGGTAATGCACCTTTGTGGCTTTTATAAGGTGAAATGTGGAGTTGGGAGGTGTTTTTCACTTTCTGGGGACTCTGAAGGCACATCACAGGACCGTGCACCAGTCTGGCTAACGCTAAGCTACGTAAGTCGTTAGCCAGTACTTTTCCCCTCCTAACCAGCCAGCGCCGTGTGTGTCATTCTGGAGCTTTCCCTGGTGAGTGAGGACATCCTTACCTAGCTGCAACACCTAAACTTAACATCAGTGATTATTGTGACCCACTGGAAATTTAAAATTCTCAAGCAGGAGAAGGCTAAGAAGTGAATTGGATTTTAATCGTCAGACACCCAAATAGGGTGCAGATTGCAAAATTAGCAGATATTATTCTGATTAATGGCCTCAAGCTGAAGAGAACAACAAGAAAACACTTACCTCAAACTAGAAAAAAGGAAAATACTTACCGTTTTTGAACCAAATTAAAGGGAAACCTAAGGAAAAGGACATTTAAAGGGACCACTCTGTCATGCCTGATGAAGGACAAGCCGCCCTCCGAAACGTTGCAACAAGGCAGAGTGAAGCAGGACCAAGTCGGCCTGAATTAAAGATAAATGAATCAACAGCTACAGGACCCGTGGAGTCCAATTTTTTGAACCAGCGCAGAGGTAATGCACCTTTGTGGCTTTTATAAGGTGAAATGTGGAGTTGGGAGGTGTTTTTCACTTTCTGGGGACTCTGAAGGCACATCACAGGACCGTGCACCAGTCTGGCTAACGCTAAGCTACGTAAGTCGTTAGCCAGTACTTTTCCCCTCCTAACCAGCCAGCGCCGTGTGTGTCATTCTGGAGCTTTCCCTGGTGAGTGAGGACATCCTTACCTAGCTGCAACACCTAAACTTAACATCAGTGATTATTGTGACCCACTGGAAATTTAAAATTCTCAAGCAGGAGAAGGCTAAGAAGTGAATTGGATTTTAATCGTCAGACACCCAAATAGGGTGCAGATTGCAAAATTAGCAGATATTATTCTGATTAATGGCCTCAAGCTGAAGAGAACAACAAGAAAACACTTACCTCAAACTAGAAAAAAGGAAAATACTTACCGTTTTTGAACCAAATTAAAGGGAAACCTAAGGAAAAGGACATTTAAAGGGACCACTCTGTCATGCCTGATGAAGGACAAGCCGCCCTCCGAAACGTTGCAACAAGGCAGAGTGAAGCAGGACCAAGTCGGCCTGAATTAAAGATAAATGAATCAACAGCTACAGGACCCGTGGAGTCCAATTTTTGAACCAGCGCAGAGGTAATGCACCTTTGTGGCTTTTATAAGGTGAAATGTGGAGTTGGGAGGTGTTTTTCACTTTCTGGGGACTCTGAAGGCACATCACAGGACCGTGCACCAGTCTGGCTAACGCTAAGCTACGTAAGTCGTTAGCCAGTACTTTTCCCCTCCTCCTAACCAGCCAGCGCCGTGTGTGTCATTCTGGAGCTTTCCCTGGTGAGTGAGGACATCCTTACCTAGCTGCAACACCTAAACTTAACATCAGTGATTATTGTGACCCACTGGAAATTTAAAATTCTCAAGCAGGAGAAGGCTAAGAAGTGAATTGGATTTTAATCGTCAGACACCCAAATAGGGTGCAGATTGCAAAATTAGCAGATATTATTCTGATTAATGGCCTCAAGCTGAAGAGAACAACAAGAAAACACTTACCTCAAACTAGAAAAAAGGAAAATACTTACCGTTTTTGAACCAAATTAAAGGGAAACCTAAGGAAAAGGACATTTAAAGGGACCACTCTGTCATGCCTGATGAAGGACAAGCCGCCCTCCGAAACGTTGCAACAAGGCAGAGTGAAGCAGGACCAAGTCGGCCTGAATTAAAGATAAATGAATCAACAGCTACAGGACCCGTGGAGTCCAATTTTTTGAACCAGCGCAGAGGTAATGCACCTTTGTGGCTTTTATAAGGTGAAATGTGGAGTTGGGAGGTGTTTTTCACTTTCTGGGGACTCTGAAGGCACATCACAGGACCGTGCACCAGTCTGGCTAACGCTAAGCTACGTAAGTCGTTAGCCAGTACTTTTCCCCTCCTCCTAACCAGCCAGCGCCGTGTGTGTCATTCTGGAGCTTTCCCTGGTGAGTGAGGACATCCTTACCTAGCTGCAACACCTAAACTTAACATCAGTGATTATTGTGACCCACTGGAAATTTAAAATTCTCAAGCAGGAGAAGGCTAAGAAGTGAATTGGATTTTAATCGTCAGACACCCAAATAGGGTGCAGATTGCAAAATTAGCAGATATTATTCTGATTAATGGCCTCAAGCTGAAGAGAACAACAAGAAAACACTTACCTCAAACTAGAAAAAAGGAAAATACTTACCGTTTTTGAACCAAATTAAAGGGAAACCTAAGGAAAAGGACATTTAAAGGGACCACTCTGTCATGCCTGATGAAGGACAAGCCGCCCTCCGAAACGTTGCAACAAGGCAGAGTGAAGCAGGACCAAGTCGGCCTGAATTAAAGATAAATGAATCAACAGCTACAGGACCCGTGGAGTCCAATTTTTTGAACCAGCGCAGAGGTAATGCACCTTTGTGGCTTTTATAAGGTGAAATGTGGAGTTGGGAGGTGTTTTTCACTTTCTGGGGACTCTGAAGGCACATCACAGGACCGTGCACCAGTCTGGCTAACGCTAAGCTACGTAAGTCGTTAGCCAGTACTTTTCCCCTCCTCCTAACCAGCCAGCGCCGTGTGTGTCATTCTGGAGCTTTCCCTGGTGAGTGAGGACATCCTTACCTAGCTGCAACACCTAAACTTAACATCAGTGATTATTGTGACCCACTGGAAATTTAAAATTCTCAAGCAGGAGAAGGCTAAGAAGTGAATTGGATTTTAATCGTCAGACACCCAAATAGGGTGCAGATTGCAAAATTAGCAGATATTATTCTGATTAATGGCCTCAAGCTGAAGAGAACAACAAGAAAACACTTACCTCAAACTAGAAAAAAGGAAAATACTTACCGTTTTTGAACCAAATTAAAGGGAAACCTAAGGAAAAGGACATTTAAAGGGACCACTCTGTCATGCCTGATGAAGGACAAGCCGCCCTCCGAAACGTTGCAACAAGGCAGAGTGAAGCAGGACCAAGTCGGCCTGAATTAAAGATAAATGAATCAACAGCTACAGGACCCGTGGAGTCCAATTTTTTGAACCAGCGCAGAGGTAATGCACCTTTGTGGCTTTTATAAGGTGAAATGTGGAGTTGGGAGGTGTTTTTCACTTTCTGGGGACTCTGAAGGCACATCACAGGACCGTGCACCAGTCTGGCTAACGCTAAGCTACGTAAGTCGTTAGCCAGTACTTTTCCCCTCCTCCTAACCAGCCAGCGCCGTGTGTGTCATTCTGGAGCTTTCCCTGGTGAGTGAGGACATCCTTACCTAGCTGCAACACCTAAACTTAACATCAGTGATTATTGTGACCCACTGGAAATTTAAAATTCTCAAGCAGGAGAAGGCTAAGAAGTGAATTGGATTTTAATCGTCAGACACCCAAATAGGGTGCAGATTGCAAAATTAGCAGATATTATTCTGATTAATGGCCTCAAGCTGAAGAGAACAACAAGAAAACACTTACCTCAAACTAGAAAAAAGGAAAATACTTACCGTTTTTGAACCAAATTAAAGGGAAACCTAAGGAAAAGGACATTTAAAGGGACCACTCTGTCATGCCTGATGAAGGACAAGCCGCCCTCCGAAACGTTGCAACAAGGCAGAGTGAAGCAGGACCAAGTCGGCCTGAATTAAAGATAAATGAATCAACAGCTACAGGACCCGTGGAGTCCAATTTTTTGAACCAGCGCAGAGGTAATGCACCTTTGTGGCTTTTATAAGGTGAAATGTGGAGTTGGGAGGTGTTTTTCACTTTCTGGGGACTCTGAAGGCACATCACAGGACCGTGCACCAGTCTGGCTAACGCTAAGCTACGTAAGTCGTTAGCCAGTACTTTTCCCCTCCTCCTAACCAGCCAGCGCCGTGTGTGTCATTCTGGAGCTTTCCCTGGTGAGTGAGGACATCCTTACCTAGCTGCAACACCTAAACTTAACATCAGTGATTATTGTGACCCACTGGAAATTTAAAATTCTCAAGCAGGAGAAGGCTAAGAAGTGAATTGGATTTTAATCGTCAGACACCCAAATAGGGTGCAGATTGCAAAATTAGCAGATATTATTCTGATTAATGGCCTCAAGCTGAAGAGAACAACAAGAAAACACTTACCTCAAACTAGAAAAAAGGAAAATACTTACCGTTTTTGAACCAAATTAAAGGGAAACCTAAGGAAAAGGACATTTAAAGGGACCACTCTGTCATGCCTGATGAAGGACAAGCCGCCCTCCGAAACGTTGCAACAAGGCAGAGTGAAGCAGGACCAAGTCGGCCTGAATTAAAGATAAATGAATCAACAGCTACAGGACCCGTGGAGTCCAATTTTTTGAACCAGCGCAGAGGTAATGCACCTTTGTGGCTTTTATAAGGTGAAATGTGGAGTTGGGAGGTGTTTTTCACTTTCTGGGGACTCTGAAGGCACATCACAGGACCGTGCACCAGTCTGGCTAACGCTAAGCTACGTAAGTCGTTAGCCAGTACTTTTCCCTCCTCCTAACCAGCCAGCGCCGTGTGTGTCATTCTGGAGCTTTCCCTGGTGAGTGAGGACATCCTTACCTAGCTGCAACACCTAAACTTAACATCAGTGATTATTGTGACCCACTGGAAATTTAAAATTCTCAAGCAGGAGAAGGCTAAGAAGTGAATTGGATTTTAATCGTCAGACACCCAAATAGGGTGCAGATTGCAAAATTAGCAGATATTATTCTGATTAATGGCCTCAAGCTGAAGAGAACAACAAGAAAACACTTACCTCAAACTAGAAAAAAGGAAAATACTTACCGTTTTTGAACCAAATTAAAGGGAAACCTAAGGAAAAGGACATTTAAAGGGACCACTCTGTCATGCCTGATGAAGGACAAGCCGCCCTCCGAAACGTTGCAACAAGGCAGAGTGAAGCAGGACCAAGTCGGCCTGAATTAAAGATAAATGAATCAACAGCTACAGGACCCGTGGAGTCCAATTTTTTGAACCAGCGCAGAGGTAATGCACCTTTGTGGCTTTTATAAGGTGAAATGTGGAGTTGGGAGGTGTTTTTCACTTTCTGGGGACTCTGAAGGCACATCACAGGACCGTGCACCAGTCTGGCTAACGCTAAGCTACGTAAGTCGTTAGCCAGTACTTTTCCCCTCCTCCTAACCAGCCAGCGCCGTGTGTGTCATTCTGGAGCTTTCCCTGGTGAGTGAGGACATCCTTACCTAGCTGCAACACCTAAACTTAACATCAGTGATTATTGTGACCCACTGGAAATTTAAAATTCTCAAGCAGGAGAAGGCTAAGAAGTGAATTGGATTTTAATCGTCAGACACCCAAATAGGGTGCAGATTGCAAAATTAGCAGATATTATTCTGATTAATGGCCTCAAGCTGAAGAGAACAACAAGAAAACACTTACCTCAAACTAGAAAAAAGGAAAATACTTACCGTTTTTGAACCAAATTAAAGGGAAACCTAAGGAAAAGGACATTTAAAGGGACCACTCTGTCATGCCTGATGAAGGACAAGCCGCCCTCCGAAACGTTGCAACAAGGCAGAGTGAAGCAGGACCAAGTCGGCCTGAATTAAAGATAAATGAATCAACAGCTACAGGACCCGTGGAGTCCAATTTTTTGAACCAGCGCAGAGGTAATGCACCTTTGTGGCTTTTATAAGGTGAAATGTGGAGTTGGGAGGTGTTTTTCACTTTCTGGGGACTCTGAAGGCACATCACAGGACCGTGCACCAGTCTGGCTAACGCTAAGCTACGTAAGTCGTTAGCCAGTACTTTTCCCCTCCTCCTAACCAGCCAGCGCCGTGTGTGTCATTCTGGAGCTTTCCCTGGTGAGTGAGGACATCCTTACCTAGCTGCAACACCTAAACTTAACATCAGTGATTATTGTGACCCACTGGAAATTTAAAATTCTCAAGCAGGAGAAGGCTAAGAAGTGAATTGGATTTTAATCGTCAGACACCCAAATAGGGTGCAGATTGCAAAATTAGCAGATATTATTCTGATTAATGGCCTCAAGCTGAAGAGAACAACAAGAAAACACTTACCTCAAACTAGAAAAAAGGAAAATACTTACCGTTTTTGAACCAAATTAAAGGGAAACCTAAGGAAAAGGACATTTAAAGGGACCACTCTGTCATGCCTGATGAAGGACAAGCCGCCCTCCGAAACGTTGCAACAAGGCAGAGTGAAGCAGGACCAAGTCGGCCTGAATTAAAGATAAATGAATCAACAGCTACAGGACCCGTGGAGTCCAATTTTTTGAACCAGCGCAGAGGTAATGCACCTTTGTGGCTTTTATAAGGTGAAATGTGGAGTTGGGAGGTGTTTTTCACTTTCTGGGGACTCTGAAGGCACATCACAGGACCGTGCACCAGTCTGGCTAACGCTAAGCTACGTAAGTCGTTAGCCAGTACTTTTCCCCTCCTCCTAACCAGCCAGCGCCGTGTGTGTCATTCTGGAGCTTTCCCTGGTGAGTGAGGACATCCTTACCTAGCTGCAACACCTAAACTTAACATCAGTGATTATTGTGACCCACTGGAAATTTAAAATTCTCAAGCAGGAGAAGGCTAAGAAGTGAATTGGATTTTAATCGTCAGACACCCAAATAGGGTGCAGATTGCAAAATTAGCAGATATTATTCTGATTAATGGCCTCAAGCTGAAGAGAACAACAAGAAAACACTTACCTCAAACTAGAAAAAAGGAAAATACTTACCGTTTTTGAACCAAATTAAAGGGAAACCTAAGGAAAAGGACATTTAAAGGGACCACTCTGTCATGCCTGATGAAGGACAAGCCGCCCTCCGAAACGTTGCAACAAGGCAGAGTGAAGCAGGACCAAGTCGGCCTGAATTAAAGATAAATGAATCAACAGCTACAGGACCCGTGGAGTCCAATTTTTTGAACCAGCGCAGAGGTAATGCACCTTTGTGGCTTTTATAAGGTGAAATGTGGAGTTGGGAGGTGTTTTTCACTTTCTGGGGACTCTGAAGGCACATCACAGGACCGTGCACCAGTCTGGCTAACGCTAAGCTACGTAAGTCGTTAGCCAGTACTTTTCCCCTCCTCCTAACCAGCCAGCGCCGTGTGTGTCATTCTGGAGCTTTCCCTGGTGAGTGAGGACATCCTTACCTAGCTGCAACACCTAAACTTAACATCAGTGATTATTGTGACCCACTGGAAATTTAAAATTCTCAAGCAGGAGAAGGCTAAGAAGTGAATTGGATTTTAATCGTCAGACACCCAAATAGGGTGCAGATTGCAAAATTAGCAGATATTATTCTGATTAATGGCCTCAAGCTGAAGAGAACAACAAGAAAACACTTACCTCAAACTAGAAAAAAGGAAAATACTTACCGTTTTTGAACCAAATTAAAGGGAAACCTAAGGAAAAGGACATTTAAAGGGACCACTCTGTCATGCCTGATGAAGGACAAGCCGCCCTCCGAAACGTTGCAACAAGGCAGAGTGAAGCAGGACCAAGTCGGCCTGAATTAAAGATAAATGAATCAACAGCTACAGGACCCGTGGAGTCCAATTTTTTGAACCAGCGCAGAGGTAATGCACCTTTGTGGCTTTTATAAGGTGAAATGTGGAGTTGGGAGGTGTTTTTCACTTTCTGGGGACTCTGAAGGCACATCACAGGACCGTGCACCAGTCTGGCTAACGCTAAGCTACGTAAGTCGTTAGCCAGTACTTTTCCCCTCCTCCTAACCAGCCAGCGCCGTGTGTGTCATTCTGGAGCTTTCCCTGGTGAGTGAGGACATCCTTACCTAGCTGCAACACCTAAACTTAACATCAGTGATTATTGTGACCCACTGGAAATTTAAAATTCTCAAGCAGGAGAAGGCTAAGAAGTGAATTGGATTTTAATCGTCAGACACCCAAATAGGGTGCAGATTGCAAAATTAGCAGATATTATTCTGATTAATGGCCTCAAGCTGAAGAGAACAACAAGAAAACACTTACCTCAAACTAGAAAAAAGGAAAATACTTACCGTTTTTGAACCAAATTAAAGGGAAACCTAAGGAAAAGGACATTTAAAGGGACCACTCTGTCATGCCTGATGAAGGACAAGCCGCCCTCCGAAACGTTGCAACAAGGCAGAGTGAAGCAGGACCAAGTCGGCCTGAATTAAAGATAAATGAATCAACAGCTACAGGACCCGTGGAGTCCAATTTTTTGAACCAGCGCAGAGGTAATGCACCTTTGTGGCTTTTATAAGGTGAAATGTGGAGTTGGGAGGTGTTTTTCACTTTCTGGGGACTCTGAAGGCACATCACAGGACCGTGCACCAGTCTGGCTAACGCTAAGCTACGTAAGTCGTTAGCCAGTACTTTTCCCCTCCTCCTAACCAGCCAGCGCCGTGTGTGTCATTCTGGAGCTTTCCCTGGTGAGTGAGGACATCCTTACCTAGCTGCAACACCTAAACTTAACATCAGTGATTATTGTGACCCACTGGAAATTTAAAATTCTCAAGCAGGAGAAGGCTAAGAAGTGAATTGGATTTTAATCGTCAGACACCCAAATAGGGTGCAGATTGCAAAATTAGCAGATATTATTCTGATTAATGGCCTCAAGCTGAAGAGAACAACAAGAAAACACTTACCTCAAACTAGAAAAAAGGAAAATACTTACCGTTTTTGAACCAAATTAAAGGGAAACCTAAGGAAAAGGACATTTAAAGGGACCACTCTGTCATGCCTGATGAAGGACAAGCCGCCCTCCGAAACGTTGCAACAAGGCAGAGTGAAGCAGGACCAAGTCGGCCTGAATTAAAGATAAATGAATCAACAGCTACAGGACCCGTGGAGTCCAATTTTTTGAACCAGCGCAGAGGTAATGCACCTTTGTGGCTTTTATAAGGTGAAATGTGGAGTTGGGAGGTGTTTTTCACTTTCTGGGGACTCTGAAGGCACATCACAGGACCGTGCACCAGTCTGGCTAACGCTAAGCTACGTAAGTCGTTAGCCAGTACTTTTCCCCTCCTCCTAACCAGCCAGCGCCGTGTGTGTCATTCTGGAGCTTTCCCTGGTGAGTGAGGACATCCTTACCTAGCTGCAACACCTAAACTTAACATCAGTGATTATTGTGACCCACTGGAAATTTAAAATTCTCAAGCAGGAGAAGGCTAAGAAGTGAATTGGATTTTAATCGTCAGACACCCAAATAGGGTGCAGATTGCAAAATTAGCAGATATTATTCTGATTAATGGCCTCAAGCTGAAGAGAACAACAAGAAAACACTTACCTCAAACTAGAAAAAAGGAAAATACTTACCGTTTTTGAACCAAATTAAAGGGAAACCTAAGGAAAAGGACATTTAAAGGGACCACTCTGTCATGCCTGATGAAGGACAAGCCGCCCTCCGAAACGTTGCAACAAGGCAGAGTGAAGCAGGACCAAGTCGGCCTGAATTAAAGATAAATGAATCAACAGCTACAGGACCCGTGGAGTCCAATTTTTTGAACCAGCGCAGAGGTAATGCACCTTTGTGGCTTTTATAAGGTGAAATGTGGAGTTGGGAGGTGTTTTTCACTTTCTGGGGACTCTGAAGGCACATCACAGGACCGTGCACCAGTCTGGCTAACGCTAAGCTACGTAAGTCGTTAGCCAGTACTTTTCCCCTCCTCCTAACCAGCCAGCGCCGTGTGTGTCATTCTGGAGCTTTCCCTGGTGAGTGAGGACATCCTTACCTAGCTGCAACACCTAAACTTAACATCAGTGATTATTGTGACCCACTGGAAATTTAAAATTCTCAAGCAGGAGAAGGCTAAGAAGTGAATTGGATTTTAATCGTCAGACACCCAAATAGGGTGCAGATTGCAAAATTAGCAGATATTATTCTGATTAATGGCCTCAAGCTGAAGAGAACAACAAGAAAACACTTACCTCAAACTAGAAAAAAGGAAAATACTTACCGTTTTTGAACCAAATTAAAGGGAAACCTAAGGAAAAGGACATTTAAAGGGACCACTCTGTCATGCCTGATGAAGGACAAGCCGCCCTCCGAAACGTTGCAACAAGGCAGAGTGAAGCAGGACCAAGTCGGCCTGAATTAAAGATAAATGAATCAACAGCTACAGGACCCGTGGAGTCCAATTTTTTGAACCAGCGCAGAGGTAATGCACCTTTGTGGCTTTTATAAGGTGAAATGTGGAGTTGGGAGGTGTTTTTCACTTTCTGGGGACTCTGAAGGCACATCACAGGACCGTGCACCAGTCTGGCTAACGCTAAGCTACGTAAGTCGTTAGCCAGTACTTTTCCCCTCCTCCTAACCAGCCAGCGCCGTGTGTGTCATTCTGGAGCTTTCCCTGGTGAGTGAGGACATCCTTACCTAGCTGCAACACCTAAACTTAACATCAGTGATTATTGTGACCCACTGGAAATTTAAAATTCTCAAGCAGGAGAAGGCTAAGAAGTGAATTGGATTTTAATCGTCAGACACCCAAATAGGGTGCAGATTGCAAAATTAGCAGATATTATTCTGATTAATGGCCTCAAGCTGAAGAGAACAACAAGAAAACACTTACCTCAAACTAGAAAAAAGGAAAATACTTACCGTTTTTGAACCAAATTAAAGGGAAACCTAAGGAAAAGGACATTTAAAGGGACCACTCTGTCATGCCTGATGAAGGACAAGCCGCCCTCCGAAACGTTGCAACAAGGCAGAGTGAAGCAGGACCAAGTCGGCCTGAATTAAAGATAAATGAATCAACAGCTACAGGACCCGTGGAGTCCAATTTTTTGAACCAGCGCAGAGGTAATGCACCTTTGTGGCTTTTATAAGGTGAAATGTGGAGTTGGGAGGTGTTTTTCACTTTCTGGGGACTCTGAAGGCACATCACAGGACCGTGCACCAGTCTGGCTAACGCTAAGCTACGTAAGTCGTTAGCCAGTACTTTTCCCCTCCTCCTAACCAGCCAGCGCCGTGTGTGTCATTCTGGAGCTTTCCCTGGTGAGTGAGGACATCCTTACCTAGCTGCAACACCTAAACTTAACATCAGTGATTATTGTGACCCACTGGAAATTTAAAATTCTCAAGCAGGAGAAGGCTAAGAAGTGAATTGGATTTTAATCGTCAGACACCCAAATAGGGTGCAGATTGCAAAATTAGCAGATATTATTCTGATTAATGGCCTCAAGCTGAAGAGAACAACAAGAAAACACTTACCTCAAACTAGAAAAAAGGAAAATACTTACCGTTTTTGAACCAAATTAAAGGGAAACCTAAGGAAAAGGACATTTAAAGGGACCACTCTGTCATGCCTGATGAAGGACAAGCCGCCCTCCGAAACGTTGCAACAAGGCAGAGTGAAGCAGGACCAAGTCGGCCTGAATTAAAGATAAATGAATCAACAGCTACAGGACCCGTGGAGTCCAATTTTTTGAACCAGCGCAGAGGTAATGCACCTTTGTGGCTTTTATAAGGTGAAATGTGGAGTTGGGAGGTGTTTTTCACTTTCTGGGGACTCTGAAGGCACATCACAGGACCGTGCACCAGTCTGGCTAACGCTAAGCTACGTAAGTCGTTAGCCAGTACTTTTCCCCTCCTCCTAACCAGCCAGCGCCGTGTGTGTCATTCTGGAGCTTTCCCTGGTGAGTGAGGACATCCTTACCTAGCTGCAACACCTAAACTTAACATCAGTGATTATTGTGACCCACTGGAAATTTAAAATTCTCAAGCAGGAGAAGGCTAAGAAGTGAATTGGATTTTAATCGTCAGACACCCAAATAGGGTGCAGATTGCAAAATTAGCAGATATTATTCTGATTAATGGCCTCAAGCTGAAGAGAACAACAAGAAAACACTTACCTCAAACTAGAAAAAAGGAAAATACTTACCGTTTTTGAACCAAATTAAAGGGAAACCTAAGGAAAAGGACATTTAAAGGGACCACTCTGTCATGCCTGATGAAGGACAAGCCGCCCTCCGAAACGTTGCAACAAGGCAGAGTGAAGCAGGACCAAGTCGGCCTGAATTAAAGATAAATGAATCAACAGCTACAGGACCCGTGGAGTCCAATTTTTTGAACCAGCGCAGAGGTAATGCACCTTTGTGGCTTTTATAAGGTGAAATGTGGAGTTGGGAGGTGTTTTTCACTTTCTGGGGACTCTGAAGGCACATCACAGGACCGTGCACCAGTCTGGCTAACGCTAAGCTACGTAAGTCGTTAGCCAGTACTTTTCCCTCCTCCTAACCAGCCAGCGCCGTGTGTGTCATTCTGGAGCTTTCCCTGGTGAGTGAGGACATCCTTACCTAGCTGCAACACCTAAACTTAACATCAGTGATTATTGTGACCCACTGGAAATTTAAAATTCTCAAGCAGGAGAAGGCTAAGAAGTGAATTGGATTTTAATCGTCAGACACCCAAATAGGGTGCAGATTGCAAAATTAGCAGATATTATTCTGATTAATGGCCTCAAGCTGAAGAGAACAACAAGAAAACACTTACCTCAAACTAGAAAAAAGGAAAATACTTACCGTTTTTGAACCAAATTAAAGGGAAACCTAAGGAAAAGGACATTTAAAGGGACCACTCTGTCATGCCTGATGAAGGACAAGCCGCCCTCCGAAACGTTGCAACAAGGCAGAGTGAAGCAGGACCAAGTCGGCCTGAATTAAAGATAAATGAATCAACAGCTACAGGACCCGTGGAGTCCAATTTTTTGAACCAGCGCAGAGGTAATGCACCTTTGTGGCTTTTATAAGGTGAAATGTGGAGTTGGGAGGTGTTTTTCACTTTCTGGGGACTCTGAAGGCACATCACAGGACCGTGCACCAGTCTGGCTAACGCTAAGCTACGTAAGTCGTTAGCCAGTACTTTTCCCCTCCTCCTAACCAGCCAGCGCCGTGTGTGTCATTCTGGAGCTTTCCCTGGTGAGTGAGGACATCCTTACCTAGCTGCAACACCTAAACTTAACATCAGTGATTATTGTGACCCACTGGAAATTTAAAATTCTCAAGCAGGAGAAGGCTAAGAAGTGAATTGGATTTTAATCGTCAGACACCCAAATAGGGTGCAGATTGCAAAATTAGCAGATATTATTCTGATTAATGGCCTCAAGCTGAAGAGAACAACAAGAAAACACTTACCTCAAACTAGAAAAAAGGAAAATACTTACCGTTTTTGAACCAAATTAAAGGGAAACCTAAGGAAAAGGACATTTAAAGGGACCACTCTGTCATGCCTGATGAAGGACAAGCCGCCCTCCGAAACGTTGCAACAAGGCAGAGTGAAGCAGGACCAAGTCGGCCTGAATTAAAGATAAATGAATCAACAGCTACAGGACCCGTGGAGTC
Source organism: Micropterus salmoides (assembly GCF_014851395.1). NCBI lineage: Eukaryota > Metazoa > Chordata > Actinopteri > Centrarchiformes > Centrarchidae > Micropterus > Micropterus salmoides. The sequence continues at coordinate 16,643 of NW_024043517.1, forward strand.
CAATTTTTTGAACCAGCGCAGAGGTAATGCACCTTTGTGGCTTTTATAAGGTGAAATGTGGAGTTGGGAGGTGTTTTTCACTTTCTGGGGACTCTGAAGGCACATCACAGGACCGTGCACCAGTCTGGCTAACGCTAAGCTACGTAAGTCGTTAGCCAGTACTTTTCCCTCCTCCTAACCAGCCAGCGCCGTGTGTGTCATTCTGGAGCTTTCCCTGGTGAGTGAGGACATCCTTACCTAGCTGCAACACCTAAACTTAACATCAGTGATTATTGTGACCCACTGGAAATTTAAAATTCTCAAGCAGGAGAAGGCTAAGAAGTGAATTGGATTTTAATCGTCAGACACCCAAATAGGGTGCAGATTGCAAAATTAGCAGATATTATTCTGATTAATGGCCTCAAGCTGAAGAGAACAACAAGAAAACACTTACCTCAAACTAGAAAAAAGGAAAATACTTACCGTTTTTGAACCAAATTAAAGGGAAACCTAAGGAAAAGGACATTTAAAGGGACCACTCTGTCATGCCTGATGAAGGACAAGCCGCCCTCCGAAACGTTGCAACAAGGCAGAGTGAAGCAGGACCAAGTCGGCCTGAATTAAAGATAAATGAATCAACAGCTACAGGACCCGTGGAGTCCAATTTTTTGAACCAGCGCAGAGGTAATGCACCTTTGTGGCTTTTATAAGGTGAAATGTGGAGTTGGGAGGTGTTTTTCACTTTCTGGGGACTCTGAAGGCACATCACAGGACCGTGCACCAGTCTGGCTAACGCTAAGCTACGTAAGTCGTTAGCCAGTACTTTTCCCCTCCTCCTAACCAGCCAGCGCCGTGTGTGTCATTCTGGAGCTTTCCCTGGTGAGTGAGGACATCCTTACCTAGCTGCAACACCTAAACTTAACATCAGTGATTATTGTGACCCACTGGAAATTTAAAATTCTCAAGCAGGAGAAGGCTAAGAAGTGAATTGGATTTTAATCGTCAGACACCCAAATAGGGTGCAGATTGCAAAATTAGCAGATATTATTCTGATTAATGGCCTCAAGCTGAAGAGAACAACAAGAAAACACTTACCTCAAACTAGAAAAAAGGAAAATACTTACCGTTTTTGAACCAAATTAAAGGGAAACCTAAGGAAAAGGACATTTAAAGGGACCACTCTGTCATGCCTGATGAAGGACAAGCCGCCCTCCGAAACGTTGCAACAAGGCAGAGTGAAGCAGGACCAAGTCGGCCTGAATTAAAGATAAATGAATCAACAGCTACAGGACCCGTGGAGTCCAATTTTTTGAACCAGCGCAGAGGTAATGCACCTTTGTGGCTTTTATAAGGTGAAATGTGGAGTTGGGAGGTGTTTTTCACTTTCTGGGGACTCTGAAGGCACATCACAGGACCGTGCACCAGTCTGGCTAACGCTAAGCTACGTAAGTCGTTAGCCAGTACTTTTCCCTCCTCCTAACCAGCCAGCGCCGTGTGTGTCATTCTGGAGCTTTCCCTGGTGAGTGAGGACATCCTTACCTAGCTGCAACACCTAAACTTAACATCAGTGATTATTGTGACCCACTGGAAATTTAAAATTCTCAAGCAGGAGAAGGCTAAGAAGTGAATTGGATTTTAATCGTCAGACACCCAAATAGGGTGCAGATTGCAAAATTAGCAGATATTATTCTGATTAATGGCCTCAAGCTGAAGAGAACAACAAGAAAACACTTACCTCAAACTAGAAAAAAGGAAAATACTTACCGTTTTTGAACCAAATTAAAGGGAAACCTAAGGAAAAGGACATTTAAAGGGACCACTCTGTCATGCCTGATGAAGGACAAGCCGCCCTCCGAAACGTTGCAACAAGGCAGAGTGAAGCAGGACCAAGTCGGCCTGAATTAAAGATAAATGAATCAACAGCTACAGGACCCGTGGAGTCCAATTTTTTGAACCAGCGCAGAGGTAATGCACCTTTGTGGCTTTTATAAGGTGAAATGTGGAGTTGGGAGGTGTTTTTCACTTTCTGGGGACTCTGAAGGCACATCACAGGACCGTGCACCAGTCTGGCTAACGCTAAGCTACGTAAGTCGTTAGCCAGTACTTTTCCCCTCCTCCTAACCAGCCAGCGCCGTGTGTGTCATTCTGGAGCTTTCCCTGGTGAGTGAGGACATCCTTACCTAGCTGCAACACCTAAACTTAACATCAGTGATTATTGTGACCCACTGGAAATTTAAAATTCTCAAGCAGGAGAAGGCTAAGAAGTGAATTGGATTTTAATCGTCAGACACCCAAATAGGGTGCAGATTGCAAAATTAGCAGATATTATTCTGATTAATGGCCTCAAGCTGAAGAGAACAACAAGAAAACACTTACCTCAAACTAGAAAAAAGGAAAATACTTACCGTTTTTGAACCAAATTAAAGGGAAACCTAAGGAAAAGGACATTTAAAGGGACCACTCTGTCATGCCTGATGAAGGACAAGCCGCCCTCCGAAACGTTGCAACAAGGCAGAGTGAAGCAGGACCAAGTCGGCCTGAATTAAAGATAAATGAATCAACAGCTACAGGACCCGTGGAGTCCAATTTTTTGAACCAGCGCAGAGGTAATGCACCTTTGTGGCTTTTATAAGGTGAAATGTGGAGTTGGGAGGTGTTTTTCACTTTCTGGGGACTCTGAAGGCACATCACAGGACCGTGCACCAGTCTGGCTAACGCTAAGCTACGTAAGTCGTTAGCCAGTACTTTTCCCTCCTCCTAACCAGCCAGCGCCGTGTGTGTCATTCTGGAGCTTTCCCTGGTGAGTGAGGACATCCTTACCTAGCTGCAACACCTAAACTTAACATCAGTGATTATTGTGACCCACTGGAAATTTAAAATTCTCAAGCAGGAGAAGGCTAAGAAGTGAATTGGATTTTAATCGTCAGACACCCAAATAGGGTGCAGATTGCAAAATTAGCAGATATTATTCTGATTAATGGCCTCAAGCTGAAGAGAACAACAAGAAAACACTTACCTCAAACTAGAAAAAAGGAAAATACTTACCGTTTTTGAACCAAATTAAAGGGAAACCTAAGGAAAAGGACATTTAAAGGGACCACTCTGTCATGCCTGATGAAGGACAAGCCGCCCTCCGAAACGTTGCAACAAGGCAGAGTGAAGCAGGACCAAGTCGGCCTGAATTAAAGATAAATGAATCAACAGCTACAGGACCCGTGGAGTCCAATTTTTTGAACCAGCGCAGAGGTAATGCACCTTTGTGGCTTTTATAAGGTGAAATGTGGAGTTGGGAGGTGTTTTTCACTTTCTGGGGACTCTGAAGGCACATCACAGGACCGTGCACCAGTCTGGCTAACGCTAAGCTACGTAAGTCGTTAGCCAGTACTTTTCCCCTCCTCCTAACCAGCCAGCGCCGTGTGTGTCATTCTGGAGCTTTCCCTGGTGAGTGAGGACATCCTTACCTAGCTGCAACACCTAAACTTAACATCAGTGATTATTGTGACCCACTGGAAATTTAAAATTCTCAAGCAGGAGAAGGCTAAGAAGTGAATTGGATTTTAATCGTCAGACACCCAAATAGGGTGCAGATTGCAAAATTAGCAGATATTATTCTGATTAATGGCCTCAAGCTGAAGAGAACAACAAGAAAACACTTACCTCAAACTAGAAAAAAGGAAAATACTTACCGTTTTTGAACCAAATTAAAGGGAAACCTAAGGAAAAGGACATTTAAAGGGACCACTCTGTCATGCCTGATGAAGGACAAGCCGCCCTCCGAAACGTTGCAACAAGGCAGAGTGAAGCAGGACCAAGTCGGCCTGAATTAAAGATAAATGAATCAACAGCTACAGGACCCGTGGAGTCCAATTTTTGAACCAGCGCAGAGGTAATGCACCTTTGTGGCTTTTATAAGGTGAAATGTGGAGTTGGGAGGTGTTTTTCACTTTCTGGGGACTCTGAAGGCACATCACAGGACCGTGCACCAGTCTGGCTAACGCTAAGCTACGTAAGTCGTTAGCCAGTACTTTTCCCCTCCTCCTAACCAGCCAGCGCCGTGTGTGTCATTCTGGAGCTTTCCCTGGTGAGTGAGGACATCCTTACCTAGCTGCAACACCTAAACTTAACATCAGTGATTATTGTGACCCACTGGAAATTTAAAATTCTCAAGCAGGAGAAGGCTAAGAAGTGAATTGGATTTTAATCGTCAGACACCCAAATAGGGTGCAGATTGCAAAATTAGCAGATATTATTCTGATTAATGGCCTCAAGCTGAAGAGAACAACAAGAAAACACTTACCTCAAACTAGAAAAAAGGAAAATACTTACCGTTTTTGAACCAAATTAAAGGGAAACCTAAGGAAAAGGACATTTAAAGGGACCACTCTGTCATGCCTGATGAAGGACAAGCCGCCCTCCGAAACGTTGCAACAAGGCAGAGTGAAGCAGGACCAAGTCGGCCTGAATTAAAGATAAATGAATCAACAGCTACAGGACCCGTGGAGTCCAATTTTTTGAACCAGCGCAGAGGTAATGCACCTTTGTGGCTTTTATAAGGTGAAATGTGGAGTTGGGAGGTGTTTTTCACTTTCTGGGGACTCTGAAGGCACATCACAGGACCGTGCACCAGTCTGGCTAACGCTAAGCTACGTAAGTCGTTAGCCAGTACTTTTCCCCTCCTCCTAACCAGCCAGCGCCGTGTGTGTCATTCTGGAGCTTTCCCTGGTGAGTGAGGACATCCTTACCTAGCTGCAACACCTAAACTTAACATCAGTGATTATTGTGACCCACTGGAAATTTAAAATTCTCAAGCAGGAGAAGGCTAAGAAGTGAATTGGATTTTAATCGTCAGACACCCAAATAGGGTGCAGATTGCAAAATTAGCAGATATTATTCTGATTAATGGCCTCAAGCTGAAGAGAACAACAAGAAAACACTTACCTCAAACTAGAAAAAAGGAAAATACTTACCGTTTTTGAACCAAATTAAAGGGAAACCTAAGGAAAAGGACATTTAAAGGGACCACTCTGTCATGCCTGATGAAGGACAAGCCGCCCTCCGAAACGTTGCAACAAGGCAGAGTGAAGCAGGACCAAGTCGGCCTGAATTAAAGATAAATGAATCAACAGCTACAGGACCCGTGGAGTCCAATTTTTTGAACCAGCGCAGAGGTAATGCACCTTTGTGGCTTTTATAAGGTGAAATGTGGAGTTGGGAGGTGTTTTTCACTTTCTGGGGACTCTGAAGGCACATCACAGGACCGTGCACCAGTCTGGCTAACGCTAAGCTACGTAAGTCGTTAGCCAGTACTTTTCCCCTCCTCCTAACCAGCCAGCGCCGTGTGTGTCATTCTGGAGCTTTCCCTGGTGAGTGAGGACATCCTTACCTAGCTGCAACACCTAAACTTAACATCAGTGATTATTGTGACCCACTGGAAATTTAAAATTCTCAAGCAGGAGAAGGCTAAGAAGTGAATTGGATTTTAATCGTCAGACACCCAAATAGGGTGCAGATTGCAAAATTAGCAGATATTATTCTGATTAATGGCCTCAAGCTGAAGAGAACAACAAGAAAACACTTACCTCAAACTAGAAAAAAGGAAAATACTTACCGTTTTTGAACCAAATTAAAGGGAAACCTAAGGAAAAGGACATTTAAAGGGACCACTCTGTCATGCCTGATGAAGGACAAGCCGCCCTCCGAAACGTTGCAACAAGGCAGAGTGAAGCAGGACCAAGTCGGCCTGAATTAAAGATAAATGAATCAACAGCTACAGGACCCGTGGAGTCCAATTTTTTGAACCAGCGCAGAGGTAATGCACCTTTGTGGCTTTTATAAGGTGAAATGTGGAGTTGGGAGGTGTTTTTCACTTTCTGGGGACTCTGAAGGCACATCACAGGACCGTGCACCAGTCTGGCTAACGCTAAGCTACGTAAGTCGTTAGCCAGTACTTTTCCCTCCTCCTAACCAGCCAGCGCCGTGTGTGTCATTCTGGAGCTTTCCCTGGTGAGTGAGGACATCCTTACCTAGCTGCAACACCTAAACTTAACATCAGTGATTATTGTGACCCACTGGAAATTTAAAATTCTCAAGCAGGAGAAGGCTAAGAAGTGAATTGGATTTTAATCGTCAGACACCCAAATAGGGTGCAGATTGCAAAATTAGCAGATATTATTCTGATTAATGGCCTCAAGCTGAAGAGAACAACAAGAAAACACTTACCTCAAACTAGAAAAAAGGAAAATACTTACCGTTTTTGAACCAAATTAAAGGGAAACCTAAGGAAAAGGACATTTAAAGGGACCACTCTGTCATGCCTGATGAAGGACAAGCCGCCCTCCGAAACGTTGCAACAAGGCAGAGTGAAGCAGGACCAAGTCGGCCTGAATTAAAGATAAATGAATCAACAGCTACAGGACCCGTGGAGTCCAATTTTTTGAACCAGCGCAGAGGTAATGCACCTTTGTGGCTTTTATAAGGTGAAATGTGGAGTTGGGAGGTGTTTTTCACTTTCTGGGGACTCTGAAGGCACATCACAGGACCGTGCACCAGTCTGGCTAACGCTAAGCTACGTAAGTCGTTAGCCAGTACTTTTCCCCTCCTCCTAACCAGCCAGCGCCGTGTGTGTCATTCTGGAGCTTTCCCTGGTGAGTGAGGACATCCTTACCTAGCTGCAACACCTAAACTTAACATCAGTGATTATTGTGACCCACTGGAAATTTAAAATTCTCAAGCAGGAGAAGGCTAAGAAGTGAATTGGATTTTAATCGTCAGACACCCAAATAGGGTGCAGATTGCAAAATTAGCAGATATTATTCTGATTAATGGCCTCAAGCTGAAGAGAACAACAAGAAAACACTTACCTCAAACTAGAAAAAAGGAAAATACTTACCGTTTTTGAACCAAATTAAAGGGAAACCTAAGGAAAAGGACATTTAAAGGGACCACTCTGTCATGCCTGATGAAGGACAAGCCGCCCTCCGAAACGTTGCAACAAGGCAGAGTGAAGCAGGACCAAGTCGGCCTGAATTAAAGATAAATGAATCAACAGCTACAGGACCCGTGGAGTCCAATTTTTGAACCAGCGCAGAGGTAATGCACCTTTGTGGCTTTTATAAGGTGAAATGTGGAGTTGGGAGGTGTTTTTCACTTTCTGGGGACTCTGAAGGCACATCACAGGACCGTGCACCAGTCTGGCTAACGCTAAGCTACGTAAGTCGTTAGCCAGTACTTTTCCCCCTCCTAACCAGCCAGCGCCGTGTGTGTCATTCTGGAGCTTCCCTGGTGAGTGAGGACATCCTTACCTAGCTGCAACACCTAAACTTAACATCAGTGATTATTGTGACCCACTGGAAATTTAAAATTCTCAAGCAGGAGAAGGCTAAGAAGTGAATTGGATTTTAATCGTCAGACACCCAAATAGGGTGCAGATTGCAAAATTAGCAGATATTATTCTGATTAATGGCCTCAAGCTGAAGAGAACAACAAGAAAACACTTACCTCAAACTAGAAAAAAGGAAAATACTTACCGTTTTTGAACCAAATTAAAGGGAAACCTAAGGAAAAGGACATTTAAAGGGACCACTCTGTCATGCCTGATGAAGGACAAGCCGCCCTCCGAAACGTTGCAACAAGGCAGAGTGAAGCAGGACCAAGTCGGCCTGAATTAAAGATAAATGAATCAACAGCTACAGGACCCGTGGAGTCCAATTTTTGAACCAGCGCAGAGGTAATGCACCTTTGTGGCTTTTATAAGGTGAAATGTGGAGTTGGGAGGTGTTTTTCACTTTCTGGGGACTCTGAAGGCACATCACAGGACCGTGCACCAGTCTGGCTAACGCTAAGCTACGTAAGTCGTTAGCCAGTACTTTTCCCTCCTCCTAACCAGCCAGCGCCGTGTGTGTCATTCTGGAGCTTTCCCTGGTGAGTGAGGACATCCTTACCTAGCTGCAACACCTAAACTTAACATCAGTGATTATTGTGACCCACTGGAAATTTAAAATTCTCAAGCAGGAGAAGGCTAAGAAGTGAATTGGATTTTAATCGTCAGACACCCAAATAGGGTGCAGATTGCAAAATTAGCAGATATTATTCTGATTAATGGCCTCAAGCTGAAGAGAACAACAAGAAAACACTTACCTCAAACTAGAAAAAAGGAAAATACTTACCGTTTTTGAACCAAATTAAAGGGAAACCTAAGGAAAAGGACATTTAAAGGGACCACTCTGTCATGCCTGATGAAGGACAAGCCGCCCTCCGAAACGTTGCAACAAGGCAGAGTGAAGCAGGACCAAGTCGGCCTGAATTAAAGATAAATGAATCAACAGCTACAGGACCCGTGGAGTCCAATTTTTTGAACCAGCGCAGAGGTAATGCACCTTTGTGGCTTTTATAAGGTGAAATGTGGAGTTGGGAGGTGTTTTTCACTTTCTGGGACTCTGAAGGCACATCACAGGACCGTGCACCAGTCTGGCTAACGCTAAGCTACGTAAGTCGTTAGCCAGTACTTTTCCCCTCCTCCTAACCAGCCAGCGCCGTGTGTGTCATTCTGGAGCTTTCCTGGTGAGTGAGGACATCCTTACCTAGCTGCAACACCTAAACTTAACATCAGTGATTATTGTGACCCACTGGAAATTTAAAATTCTCAAGCAGGAGAAGGCTAAGAAGTGAATTGGATTTTAATCGTCAGACACCCAAATAGGGTGCAGATTGCAAAATTAGCAGATATTATTCTGATTAATGGCCTCAAGCTGAAGAGAACAACAAGAAAACACTTACCTCAAACTAGAAAAAAGGAAAATACTTACCGTTTTTGAACCAAATTAAAGGGAAACCTAAGGAAAAGGACATTTAAAGGGACCACTCTGTCATGCCTGATGAAGGACAAGCCGCCCTCCGAAACGTTGCAACAAGGCAGAGTGAAGCAGGACCAAGTCGGCCTGAATTAAAGATAAATGAATCAACAGCTACAGGACCCGTGGAGTCCAATTTTTTGAACCAGCGCAGAGGTAATGCACCTTTGTGGCTTTTATAAGGTGAAATGTGGAGTTGGGAGGTGTTTTTCACTTTCTGGGACTCTGAAGGCACATCACAGGACCGTGCACCAGTCTGGCTAACGCTAAGCTACGTAAGTCGTTAGCCAGTACTTTTCCCCTCCTCCTAACCAGCCAGCGCCGTGTGTGTCATTCTGGAGCTTTCCCTGGTGAGTGAGGACATCCTTACCTAGCTGCAACACCTAAACTTAACATCAGTGATTATTGTGACCCACTGGAAATTTAAAATTCTCAAGCAGGAGAAGGCTAAGAAGTGAATTGGATTTTAATCGTCAGACACCCAAATAGGGTGCAGATTGCAAAATTAGCAGATATTATTCTGATTAATGGCCTCAAGCTGAAGAGAACAACAAGAAAACACTTACCTCAAACTAGAAAAAAGGAAAATACTTACCGTTTTTGAACCAAATTAAAGGGAAACCTAAGGAAAAGGACATTTAAAGGGACCACTCTGTCATGCCTGATGAAGGACAAGCCGCCCTCCGAAACGTTGCAACAAGGCAGAGTGAAGCAGGACCAAGTCGGCCTGAATTAAAGATAAATGAATCAACAGCTACAGGACCCGTGGAGTCCAATTTTTTGAACCAGCGCAGAGGTAATGCACCTTTGTGGCTTTTATAAGGTGAAATGTGGAGTTGGGAGGTGTTTTTCACTTTCTGGGGACTCTGAAGGCACATCACAGGACCGTGCACCAGTCTGGCTAACGCTAAGCTACGTAAGTCGTTAGCCAGTACTTTTCCCCTCCTCCTAACCAGCCAGCGCGTGTGTGTCATTCTGGAGCTTTCCCTGGTGAGTGAGGACATCCTTACCTAGCTGCAACACCTAAACTTAACATCAGTGATTATGTGACCCACTGGAAATTTAAAATTCTCAAGCAGGAGAAGGCTAAGAAGTGAATTGGATTTTAATCGTCAGACACCCAAATAGGGTGCAGATTGCAAAATTAGCAGATATTATTCTGATTAATGGCCTCAAGCTGAAGAGAACAACAAGAAAACACTTACCTCAAACTAGAAAAAAGGAAAATACTTACCGTTTTGAACCAAATTAAAGGGAAACCTAAGGAAAAGGACATTTAAAGACCACTCTGTCATGCCTGATGAAGGACAAGCCGCCCTCCGAAACGTTGCAACAAGGCAGAGTGAAGCAGGACCAAGTCGGCCTGAATTAAAGATAAATGAATCAACAGCTACAGGACCGTGGAGTCCAATTTTTTGAACCAGCGCAGAGGTAATGCACCTTTGTGGCTTTATAAGGTGAAATGTGGAGTTGGGAGGTGTTTTTCACTTTCTGGGACTCTGAAGGCACATCACAGGACCGTGCACCAGTCTGGCTAACGCTAAGTACGTAAGTCGTTAGCCAGTACTTTTCCCCTCCTCCTAACCAGCCAGCGCCGTGTGTGTCATTCTGGAGCTTCCCTGGTGAGTGAGGACATCCTTACCTAGCTGCAACACCTAAACTTAACATCAGTGATTATTGTGACCCACTGGAAATTTAAAATTCTCAAGCAGGAGAAGGCTAAGAAGTGAATGGATTTTAATCGTCAGACACCCAAATAGGGTGCAGATTGCAAAATTAGCAGATATATTCTGATTAATGGCCTCAAGCTGAAGAGAACAACAAGAAAACACTTACCTCAACTAGAAAAAAGGAAAATACTTACCGTTTTGAACCAAATTAAAGGGAAACCTAAGGAAAAGGACATTTAAAGACCACTCTGTCATGCCTGATGAAGGACAAGCCGCCCTCCGAAACGTTTGCAACAAGGCAGAGTGAAGCAGGACCAAGTCGGCCTGAATTAAAGATAAATGAATCAACAGCTACAGGACCGTGGAGTCCAATTTTTGAACCAGCGCAGAGGTAATGCACCTTTGTGGCTTTATAAGGTGAAATGTGGAGTTGGGAGGTTTTTCACTTTCTGGGGACTCTGAAGGCACATCACAGGACCGGCACCAGTCTGGCTAACGCTAAGCTACGTAAGTCGTTAGCCAGTACTTTCCCCTCCTCCTAACCAGCCGCGCCGTGTGTGTCATTCTGGAGCTCTCCTGGTGAGTGAGGACATCCTTACCTAGCTGCAACACCTAAACTTAACATCAGTGATTATTGTGACCCACTGGAAATTTAAAATTCTCAAGCAGGAGAAGGCTAAGAAGTGAATTGGATTTTAATCGTCAGACACCCAAATAGGGTGCAGATTGCAAAATTAGCAGATATTATTCTGATTAATGGCCTCAAGCTGAAGAGAACAACAAGAAAACACTTACCTCAAACTAGAAAAAAGGAAAATACTTACCGTTTTGAACCAAATTAAAGGGAAACCTAAGGAAAAGGACATTAAAGGGACCACTCTGTCATGCCTGATGAAGGACAAGCCGCCCTCCGAAACGTTGCAACAAGGCAGAGTGAAGCAGGACCAAGTCGGCCTGAATTAAAGATAAATGAATCAACAGCTACAGGACCGTGGAGTCCAATTTTTTGAACCAGCGCAGAGGTAATGCACCTTTGTGGCTTTTATAAGGTGAAATGTGGAGTTGGGAGGTGTTTTCACTTTCTGGGGACTCTGAAGGCACATCACAGGACCGTGCACCAGTCTGGCTAACGCTAAGCTACGTAAGTCGTAGCCAGTACTTTTCCCCTCCTCCTAACCAGCCAGCGCGTGTGTGTCATTCTGGAGCTCTCCTGGTGAGTGAGGACATCCTTACTAGCTGCAACACCTAAACTTAACATCAGTGATTATTGTGACCCACTGGAAATTTAAAATTCTCAAGCAGGAGAAGGCTAAGAAGTGAATTGGATTTTAATCGTCAGACACCCAAATAGGGTGCAGATTGCAAAATTAGCAGATATTATTCTGATAATGGCCTCAAGCTGAAGAGAACAACAAAGAAAACACTTACCTCAAGCTAGA
>NW_024043518.1:0-17036 GCF_014851395.1 Micropterus salmoides
AACCCTATTGCTAGAAGTGAGAAAGATTTATGTCAGGCAGCTCTGAATAAACTACACCATACTGTTTTTTACACTTGTGTGAATGAAATGGGATATAACTGTTACTCTTAATGAGCAGATTTATTTACCCCTGGACAGAGCAGGCACTCTCTTACCTTTGTTCCCAGCCTTTATGATAAGCTAAGCTAACCTGTTGCTGGCAGTAGCTCCTCATTTAGTGAGACATTTTAGTCTCTCAGAGCAAACACACACATTCCTTTTGCAGTTATTTCTTCTTCTTTTCACAATGTTTATAAATGTATGCTGTCATTAAAAGAAAATAATGCCATATAATTAGCCCTCAATGTTGTTATTACATCCTTCCACTACTTCTTAGAACAGGATGTCTGTGGGTTCATTACAATCAGGGTGCATGCAAATTGCATTCAAAGCACATTTCAGACCCAGACTTCAGAGAGAATTGTTGCTGAAAAAACCTCCATATCAACAGTTAACAGGTTAACTCCAGCTTTGTAGTTAACACAACAAAACAATGATTTATGTGGTTACTAAGCATCAGGTGATGATCAAATCACCATTCATGGAGAGTGTCTGCTTGTGGACAAACACATTTTTGTATCATAACATAGACCTACCTCCTCCAGATCAGTCCTGTGTAATTTGCACTCCTTTCAGATTTGTCAAATAAATCTTATCTTATTGTTTCCGTCATCATTGAGTCTTACTGCATTCTCATGTGAATCTGTTTGTGAACTGAATGAGCTAACAGGGGCTGAAGGTGGACCTTGTACTTTAACAGCTAGGAAGGCCAGCCCACAGTGCTAGAAATTAGATTAGCCCACCATGAAATACATTTCACTGGAACCACTTTCGTAGGGACAGTCCTGAGACTGACACAGTTACTACTAGTTCAAGTAAAATATGTTTTTCTTCTAGACATGGTTAACTACTATTGTTAATTTAGTATTGAATAATAATGAATACTGGCAACATTAAGGAATTCTTTAACTCAGCAAAATAATAGTGCTATGCTGCCATAGGTCAGTGGGTATAATACTAGGACCCATTTTGGTAATTGTGGTGGTACATTATACACCTTGAATAAATCTCACACGGAGTTACTCTGTTAATAATAAAATACGACTACTTACTCAGTTAAGAGTTAATTATTGAACTAAACTGTCTAATCAATGCCTGATCCCCAGAAGGGGGAATTTGAGGTAAAAAAATAATAGTTGAGTAAGTCATTAAGTCTCAAAAACAGGTGACCAAACAAGTTTCAAACCCCATAGAGTTTGTTCAAGCTAAGACAAAGGATGTTTCATTTTTGCCTACATGCCTAAATAGAGCAACTGTAACCAGTTACAGCCAATACAGGAGTGGGCTGCTGGTTTTAGCCTCTTTACACTGTCTCCAGCATGATTTAAGGTTCTTTTTATAACTTACAAGACACTAAATGGTCTGACCCTCAGTATATCTCAGATTTTTTAGCATTGTACGACCCTGCTTGCACTTTCAGATCCTCTGGCAGGAGCCTTTCATCTGTTCCAGACTCTCGTCTAAAGACTCAGTGGGACGGAGCTTTTAAAATAAGAGCCCCAAGGCTCTGGAACACCCTGCCTGAGGAAATACGGCAGGCTGAGTCAGTAGCTTCTTCTAAATCTAAGCTGAAAATTTACTTTTATCGTACCACCTTCCATGATTTCATCTGATTTGGTTTTCATTCTGTTTGGTTAGGTTTTGCCATTAAATTGTTATTGTTTGTTTAAATTATTTTTTGTGTTTCTATGTTATGTTTTATGTGTTCTTTGTTGCTTTGTAAAGCACTTCTAACCTTTTTTTAAAATAAGAATTGTATAAATTAAAGTATATTATTATTATTATTATTATTGTTATTATTATTATTATTATTGTGGACGTCAGTAAGCACAACATCACCTGACTTTACTTTATTACCGCTTTGCAGTTACTGCCATTTTCCCTCCTCCACCTGATGCCTCAGACTTTCCCACCGGTCCCAGTCACCCAAATCCACATACTCACCTGATTCTCATTCTCTAACCATCCTGTCAGTAATTATTCCATTAATTTAAAAAGGGCTTATCATGTAGTCAGCCATCTACCCATCTACCAAGCACCGGTGAGGTGAGGTGCCTGCGCAGATCGTTTTCATTTGTTGTAATGACAATTAAATTCACCTTGAACCTTGAGATAGACCTAGTGTGAATTTGGGACACACCTAAGGCCCCTGTGTGCTTATTTCATGTTCCAGTCAACAGGACTTGTATTACAGGTTAAGCATGGTGTCATGTGACTGAAATCACATGACTCCAAGAATCATTTGATTTCAGAGGTAATGTCACAGAAAGGGACAGGGATATTGTCAATCAGGAAGCTCCTCTGGGAAGTGACATAGGATTCTGATTAGATTATTGTTAGGGATATAAATATGTCATAAATATGACAACTTCCTTATGGTTTATCAAACTGTGTGTGTGATCTATACAACAACACAATATACATTAACGTTTTTGAAGTCTAATAAGTGTCCCAGATTACAAAGTGACCTGTATTTGATGATCAAATTCGGACATTTATTGGGGGGGGGCTCAAAGAACACTAATAGGTGTGCATGTCTCATCTGGCTATGACATCTACATTGTGTGGATTTCAGAAACGTCTAATGTATTTGATAGACATCAGAATAAGTCTCAGAAGTCAAAATTGCCACACAAAGAAATCACAGATCAACCGAATTGGGCAGAGCATCATTGTGGAAAACACTAGAGCGAAAGACTGGTAAGCAATAGGAGCGTCATTTCCGGTGGAATATTCCAGCGGATTTATTCTTGGTCTTAAAAAGGACTCGCCGAAATAGCGACTGACTGTGACAGGTAAACGGCCTGATGTGTATGCTATTGACTGCGTTGTAGCAACTTTAACACACAAGTCAGTTAACAGACAGATAAAACAGGTCAGTCTGCGTGAAAAAGACAAAGGCAGAGACAGTAAGGTCCCGCGTGTACCCTTTAGCGTTTAGACGTCTCCACCAACGGATTTATCTAGAGTTTGTAATCTTTGGAGGTCCTTTTGAGGTAAGGCGAGACGCACTATGTGTGGTACATTTATCTTCCTTTCAATAGTGAATGTCTGTTTTACAACACAATATAAGATGCTTTGTAAATTACCGGATCATTCGGTTATGACGCAGTTACAATTTTTCCATACTTTTAAAAAAATGTATTTAACAGCTCTAAATATGCACCTATGTAGTTCATCTGACTGTTATTTTCGTGACTCCGGGGATGATTTTAAATAAGGGGACGTAGGATGAGGGATGAGAAGGCTACTGGTGCTGCGAGTAGATCGTTGCGCATTAAGGCCCCCTCAGCTCAAGTAGAAACCTACAGGTGCTTCAGAAGCAGAATCATGAATCAGAATCGAGAACGATTTAGGAACACCCATGGTTGAATTATGCGGCCTTATATATAAGGCTAGAGATTTTACCTGTATATTTTTAATGCAGTTCAAAAGATAGAAAAGCAAGACAGACGCAGTTGTTGTTGAGCACACAGGAGGGTTTGTTGTTCACACGCGGCCTACACCAAAACATCAAATACTGATTCAGACATAATTTGAAAGACCAGCTATTAAACCTATTACAGAAATAAAAGGTAGCCTACACTTTTTAAAGTGATGCAATTGAGTGAAGAATTTCCTTAATAATTGAAGATGGTAACGGTGTAGTTAAATGTCTAGGCATATGATTGCCAGAACTGATCAGTGATCACATAGTTTGTGGGATGATGATGATGATGATGATGTAGTTAGCTTTTATTTTCTTTTTCAGGCAGTCACAATATATTTTAATATGTATCCTAATATGCCAAACATGTATTGTATAGACAGTTCAATATCATGTATGTAATGCATATGTAAGTAAGCAGTTTATTATTATTTTCTTTTAATCTTGCAGCTGTTGTGTTGTGAGCCAGAGACAATCATGATCCTTCTGACTCCCTCCTCTGGTAGGTACTCAGCGTCATTTGATAATCTGGATTTATGTACACCTACATGGGCATGGGTGCCAGAGATTAAAGCCTAGGTCTACATGAATCAAATTAGGCAAGAAAACAGCTCAGCTATTTTTGCTGAGGGAGTTTTAAAGATGCTTGGACTGATAAAATGGGCTAAATAATTCAATTTGTTAACGACAAAATGTATATTACATGAATAGCATCTTATGCATACATGCAGTTATAATACGCAATTGTAAGAAATTAGGTGCAGGTACACATCAAGACCATAACTTGATGTGAGATAAATAGTTAAAACCCTGTATACAATGTATACTGTGCATAGTTCATACAGTTTGAGGATAGTTCCATTATTTAATGTTTTTGTTGTAAAATATTCACTCATGTTAGTATATATGGTGAAATTACATTACAAATTCACAAACCACACCCAATATAATGTATAGGAATAAATGTGTGTTATATATAATAATCAGTTTTATCGCCATTTACTTTTACTGTATCTCACACACAACTCACTTAAAATGTAAATATTTTATATCGTTCAGTTAGTTTACTTCAGATTATCCCAGAATTGTTTTTCTTGTTTTTTGTTTAGTTCTTTTACTCTTTAGCAGGTAACATAGCAGTATTAAATAACACGGGCCCTCCCATCATGCTTTACACTCATTAGGCAGCAATCCAGAAATAAAGACTTGGCAATGTGTCTGGCTCTGGCTTTATCCTCTTTTATTAGTGACCAGTGACCAACAGTACATAAAACATGACCGTAATCAGCAACCCCCACAGACGTTATGCACATGGAGATGCACTGAATGGCTCTCTGCTATTGGTATTTGCTGTGAAAAAGTGAACGAACCTGATTATTCATTTAGCAAGCTTGACAGTTACTTGATTTCAGAAAAATGCCGAATGTTATCGGCATTAACTATGTACTCAAGAAACATTTTCAGATAATACAGTAATTCAAATACCAGGTTGTAACTTGTGTTGAAGTCCAAATTAAGAAGTAAAAAAGCATGTTTTCAAGTAAAAGTGTAAGTTAATGTTGGCTTGTTGCTGTGTCTCATACGCTGTTTTCTTTCAGATGAAGAGTCTCTTGAACTCGCCTGGCTTTGGAATCACAGGAAGTTCAGGGTGAAAAACACTTAAAGGGTTGCTACTGCAACATTTAAAACTATTTAAATTTTGCAGGTCATTATCTGTGCATACTGTCTTGGACAGTACTATGACTTGAGAGAAAGTAATAAACTCACAAGAGAGGAGGCCGACAGAAAACAAAGATTTCTTTGTTTGACTTCATTAAAAAACATCACAGCTTAGTGGGGGCAGAGGCAGTGTTTGGCTGGAGCAAGGCGCTGTCAGCAGTCATTTCATCTTGCTGACTAAGATGTAGCTTTTACTGTTGTTCATACTGCAAATTTAGTTTTCAAAACAGCTAAATATATCATGTGAATGTTACAAGTTTTACAAATTGCACATATGCCCTAATAAAACTATATAACCCCTTGCGGTTTAGTATTTAAATATAAACTGTACAACAACAGACAAAGACATGTTAATGCCACAATTTCCATTAAAACCTAGTCTGTAGTGGTATTAATAGATTTGAACAATAGCTATGTGAGTGCTGCTGCCACGTCCTTGTCTCAGGTCACCACGTTTGATCAGAGTAAACAGACTAATTGATCTCTCGTCTGGTATGTGTCAATGCAGTAGGTCCAACACACACTCACTATTTCCGATGGTGTATGTGGTAGTCCCCTAAATGTCCATAGCTTGTTCCCCATGCCAGTATTTGTGTGCATTTCACCCCTGATGAGATCACAATTGAGTGCTAACACCTCACATGCATCCTGTTCAGACATTGTATCCTTTTGACATTTGTCCTTTCCAATATTATCTATTGATATTAAAGTTTATGCATGTTTGTATCAGTTTAAATATGTATAATGTTTATTGCATAGATATAACTGATAATGTAATGAGTAGATAATGAGACACTATGTTGCATGCTGTAGGCTGCGCAGGCTGATTGAATGAATGTACAGTAACAAATGCATTTTACTGATCTGAATATGGATGAATGTATCGTAAGGTCGGCCTCCATCCAATAAACATACGTCTTGGTAAGTGATGCTTCTTTTACATAAGACAGGAATCGGTTTTTAAGTATAATATTTTGCTTTAAATATAGTAAGAAAAAAGAAACACACATATGAAAACCATTGCTACAATTTCCTGCAATGTGGATTCCCACTAGAGGGTATAAAAATATTATTTTTCAGTTAAGAACTGGTAAAGCATTAAGATACTTTCAGAATCTTTTCACTTTTTTTCTCTCACTCCAACTGAGGATTGACTCAAACTGGGATATAATTATTAAACTATTCCCATTCAGACATATTCATCAGAAGGTCAGCTGGTATGGTCGCCCGATCATGGTAGGGATTTAGCTTTAACGTCTTAAACCTCCAGCAGAGGTTATTGACCTAACAGACAACTACTAACTGCTGTTGTTGTGTGGTCTCAGGTCTCTTCCAGTGTACCAACAAGCTCTTTTGAGTGATCACACACAGGAATCCAGATCAAGGAGTTTGCACGTAAAAATGCTGCTAATGCTCTATCAGTTGCCAACATGGTCATGGGCATGGCCTCCATTCTCAGCAGTCTCAGTGGGTGAGTGAACACATCCTCATTGGATTATACAATTTGGTACAGTCAGAGTCAGGTTTAGCTGCAGAGTGGACAAAAATCTATAGCTTGGTTGTAATCAATATAAATGAGAAAGTCTTTAAAAAACAAACAAATCCCTGCTCCAGAACATTAATTTCAATGAAAATGTTGGCTACATTATTCCAATTTGAGTAATTATGGTGGCCCAAATCTGAGAACACAACATTTTAGAAAACCTGTCACCAAAACAGAAAACACAGTATTTCACTATAACAAATTTGTTTTTGTATTTTATGAAATATTTTTTTCTTAATGCTTTTTATAAACTAGTGTTACATTTTGCCCCTCAAGGCCACCGTAATGTAAGTAATGCTTGCGTGCATTTATGATTCAGATCTCTGGTCTTACCAAATGAGCTATATTAAGTGCAGTGTAAAGAGATATGGGCCAGTGCAGATAATATATACAGGGGAAAAAGATTAACTTTATGTAACATTGTAGAATTTAAACAAGCATTAGTTTCACCCTTTTTCCACTTGTGAGAACCTGTAAATATTTTACCCTTTTGAAACGGGTTGCTGTCATCAAATAGCTACAGCTAACAAACTTGCTTTGTTCAGGCACCATCATGCTGCATGTTGGCTGGTTCTGATTGGCTACCTGCTGGATTTGGCAGATGGAGCAGTTGCCAGGCGACTCGATGCCTGCTCTGCATTGGGTAAGTGGAGTGTTTTGGTCAAAAGCTCTTACCAAAGATAAACTTCAACTGGGATCTTGGCAGGGCTTGCTGCACAGTCCTTTATCTGGACTTTGTAATTTGGCTGCACAAAGTCATAAACAAAGGCAACCAGTAAAAGGAAACACTGCCACTGAAATACTCTGGCTAGTCTTACAAAGTCTGCAAGAGAAGAATCATACATATTTTATGTAATGTAATTTGAGCTTTATCAAATCAGTCTTCTAGCTGTATATTTCAACGGTCTCTGCGGGTTATACACTTAAGGGTTGAGTGTGAATAGCATAACATCCCCTTTCATCACCCAATGCAAATACACAGCATATAAATTGTACCACTGTGGCTTGTTTTCAAAAGATCACAGCACTTTATGTAGTAAATCAAGAGGCACAAATAGCTGGTTTAACATTGCTTTTGTTGCGAAAGTTCACATTTTCTCCGAAGCCCAAAATAGCTCCCAGGTGCATCACAATATATCGTTGGCTGCACTTTTCGCTGGGCTTTGTGTCCCGACAGGGTTTTTCTGCATGACTTTGCAGGTGGATGTTGTTGTGCCCCCAGTATTTTGTGAAATGAACAATCACTTTCTGATTAAGCAGCCTAATTCCACGGGCTCACGCTCCAATTGTCTATTTTATCCCGTTGCTTTGGGTTCTCTGCATATCTGAAATTGCTAAAATTGTTGACCCTGGGCTGTGGAATTCCACCTCGTTCATGGCCTGAATCACCTCATCCTCATGTGCTAAAAACATGCTCCGTGCTCCTGAGGGGATAAAGAGACAAGGCAGTGGAGAATGTTGTTTACAGAAAGCCTGCCGTTGGGCTGACACTGAAATTTCCACTTGGAGAATTTTACACATACAATCCCACTGTCACCTGTCAGTAATATTGGCAGTGACCATTCTGGAGAGATGGTAACATACCTTCACTGGCTTTGATAAAATAAACTCATGACTAAGGCACTGTTGAAAGGCAGCTGGTGCTCACTTGTAGCCTTTCTAGTAGATTATTCAGAATATTTTTAGTACGGGTAGTGTCTGTCAACAATACCAATACAATTCATATCTCCTTGTGAACTTCACAGAGCCACATTTAGTATTTATATTTTTATTTTTCATGTTCAGGTGCCAAGCTAGATGATTTTGCTGACTTCACGACCTTCGGGATTGCCACGTCGTTGCTCTAAGGACACCTGACCTGGTGGACAACATCCTCTGCATGTGTTATGTCTGTCTGTTTTTGTTCGCCTCTGTTTCTTCTCAGCGGTAAGTTCCAAATGTACTTATTTTAGCTGCACATTGAGTCTGTCATTTAAATTCCACTTTATTATTTAAATGACTAACCAGAGATTTCTTGTTTGGTCCTCAGGGATCCCATTCATGTATCGCGGCCTGCCCTGCATCTACTCCTCAGCCATCCTGGCCAGTGCCTCTCTGCTGTCAGGGGGAAACATGGCCTTGCTGGGGTCATTGCAATGGCCATGATCCTCTTTATGATCAGTCAGAACTTCTACCCCCATGACAGAGTGCTGGAGTCCCAGGCTGGAAGAAAGCAGTCTATGCTGGAGGTAAAGTCACTATGATTCATCTTTTTTGAACAAGAACATGTCTGCTGAGTTAATCACTGCCAGAGTTGATTCATTATAGAAAAGCAATTTCAAATTAGATTTCAGGTACAACATCTAGCATGTGGTAGCAGTATCTACCCATGTAGATAGTTTTGGTTTTATTTTAGAGGTCCGACCTACCACCACCACAGTACAATCAAAGTGAGTAGAATATAAATTTGTGCTGCTCAAACAGCATGAAATTAAATTTGACCCACTCAACAGCAATGCATTTTTCTTGCAACAATGTTTCTTTCTTAACTCAGCATAATAAGAAGTCAATGCAAGCTGTTTCCAGTGGATTATTTGTAGCTGTGCTAGTGTCATTGATCTAGGAAAGCAACGTTATCAATCTCTAGGTGGTCGGGCGGTTGGTCTACCACTTTGATCCAGACTGGACCAACATATAATCATGGTGCCCAGAGGATGAATCCTCATGAATGTGGTGACCCCAGGATGTTTTCATTTAACACCTATAGTACTTGATGCTTTGGGGAAAATGTTCCCTGATTCCCTGATAACCTTTAATTAGAGTTTACATCAGATTACTTTTTATGCAAAACTAATCACATTCCCATCAACCTCAGCTGTACTTTGTGTTTAGTGCTAATCCACAAATGTTAGCATTATCATTGTCAACATGTTAGCATGCTGACATAACATTTAGTGCAAAGGACTGTTGTATGTATGTACTGCCTTTAGCCGGTAGTGTGACTAGCCGTTTTGTATGTAGTTTTAAGGAAAACTGTACATAGTTTTTGGATTTTTGGTTTTTGGATTATCATAAGTAATCCAGCAATACATGCTGCTGTTGAGTTTTCAATTGTAATTATTTAAATTACTTTTTTTACTCAACTTTTTTATTTCCAGGAGTCATCATGGTGTTCTGCTCTTCATTCCCCCCTGCATGTGTCTACTACCTGCTGTGGTCTGTCTCCTACATATTGTTCCCAACATCCCTTTGGAGCAGTAAAGTGTAAAAGGGGTTCTGGCTTTTTCCAAAACTCCCAAATAGGTTAACCTCTGGCACATCTGGGTGGACTGAGGCTTCCTGCCATGGAGGATCCAAGCTGAACATGCTCATGCGCCACAGGCAAACACTCGCTCTATTTAACCTTTATTTTAATGTGACATCTCTAAAACAGAACTCAGATTCAAGAGAGTTAGAGTGAGGTATGAGAAGGGCATTTTAGTGTTACTGGTAAGGATGAACCTTCATTCTGTCTTATGTTTTCATTGCATTTTCACTGAAGCCAGTGGTTGGGTGGCTTGTTCTAAAAACTGAATTTTCATAAGGATTATCTCATACTTTCATCATTGTTCAGTCACCACATGGAAGCAGGGCTCATAATTTTCTCCAGGAATAAAATAAACAGAAAGGATTTCAAATGAAATAATTACCTGAAATTCATATATATTGTCTCTAATTTGTTTTTTTAAATGTTTTGTAATCACACAGGACATCACAACTCTTAATATGTCCTCAGTATTGAGCTTAGCTCAATGTGTAACTACAGTATGTAGGTAAGGCATTTAATCTATGAATATACATTATTTCTTAAGATGATTATCAATAACACAGTAATTCATACAGCACTAATGACCAGTCTTGTGTTAGCTGACTGTCAGTTAATGGTTGTATCGGTTTTGGGGTCACTTCATTATCAAAGCATTCAGGTGAGGATGGGCATTTCCCAAAATCCACTTTTTCCATTTTGTCCGGGATTCAAATCCAGTCATTTACAGTAAGAAACTTTCCAACATGACGATACAGTCATTCCTGTTATTTGATTTGCTGTTTGAATATATGTTTGAAGTAAGTTGAATTGAAAGGCAACTGATCCCAACCCTGGTTTTGGTGCATTCTGGACTGATTTTTAGTTTTTTAGACTTTTAGCTTTTTACCAAGTTGTTACTCTGTCCAAGAAACAATGTTTGATTTACATATTTCTTTATGTGTGATTTTATTCGGTCATTGTATATGTTCCCCTCTGTTTTAAGAGGAATTGCAGTTTAAATACTAAATCCGCACTGGATCACATCTCATAGTAGTCCTGTGACCACAGCTGAATCAGTGGTGTCACTGCAGGTGTTTCCATCACTTGTCAAACCACCAGTGATATCAGTCACGGATGTTGACCAGAAATGCAATACTAACTAAATAGGACTGCAGCAGCAGTTTTCTTCCACATGTGATTCAGTGTGAATTTACCTTTGAAGAACAACAACACACTGGCTGCAAATCCTGCTTTTGCTGCCATCTAGTGGGGGGAAAGTTCACCACGCTGCAAGGTCTGCTTGCACCTTTTAAATGTTTTGAATCACACTGCACCACAGTCAATGTTGGTTTTGCTAACAAATGCACCAGACAACCGAAACTTTAAACCCTCAGACATCAAAAAGGAGAGGATACGTGTGTTGTTACTCTTTAACTTGGCCAGCATTCAGTCCATTTTGTAGATTAGTCATTTTTTAAGGAAACCTTTCTGGCATTACTCATCATGTTTCACAATGTGGATTGTCTCTCTGCATAGGAAGTGACAACTGGGGAGAATATAGTTTTATAAGACTTTGTGTAGAATATGATGAAGCAAATAGCACAGAGTAACGGGCTTTATCTGTTCTCAACACTAAAAGCTACTGATGCCCCATATTTAAATTTTGACTCACTCCACACCTTCTGAAAATCTTTTAAACTTGTAACCAGAGGTGTCAGAGCTGTTAATGAGTTATCTAAATGAGTCTCCTCGCCAGAGCTTTCTGAGGGAAAACTGACCAGAATTTCATAAATCAAGTAAATGAATACAATGGTCATGTTCTGGTTTTGATAATGATTTTAAACCACTAATGACAACCAATGTTGTGAAAAAATCTACTGTGTAAAGTGCATGCACAGACTGAACACAAATCTTGCACATTCAGCTTTTCTGTGTGGGTGTTTTGGTTTTCAAATTGTAAAGTCCCAGTAATGCATGCCAAGAGCATTATAGATACAACAAGTGTACTTTGCCCAATGATAAAAAAGATCTTAATGAATAAGATCTGTGCTTCTGAGTCTACATTTATTGCAATAAAGAGGTAATTATAAAATGACTTGATTTCAGTGTCCTTAATACATCACCATCAGTGTTTGACTGTAATACTGTGAAGTTACATAGTTATTTTTAACTTGTTGGAGGGTTACCAATAAACCAATTCAGTGGTAGACATTTACCAGTAATGGATGTGACATTGCATTCTGAGTTTTTATATACAGTCTATGATTCTGAGAGATAATCACACGTGATATGTTGGTCATTTCCTGTTAGCCATAGTGTTGCCATTATTTGGTAGCATGTGAGCCTATGACAGCAGTCCTGCCTTTCTGTTATACTCAAGTATGTCTATGTTCTCAGGAACACATATGGCTTCTGTAGACGCTAGATGCAGTGAGGACTCCAACAGCTTTATGATGGCCGAGAATGCAGGTCGATCTTTGAAACTCCACATCCAACAGTACTTCATCAGATCATACCTAAAAGCATACAAAAGTAATGTAAAACTAAGACATTTGTTAAAAGAACAGTTCTGCATTTTTGTAAGCTTAGCTTAGTCCAAGATAAAATCAATCTGCCTAATAGCACCTCTAATTACCTAAGCTAACCGGCTGCTGGCTGTAGCCTCATCTACAGGCAGACAAAAGAGTGATATCGATCTTCTCATCTAAACCTTTGCAAGAAAGTGAAAAGGGCTTGATTCCCAAAATGTCTTTCTTCATCATTTCAAAAAGAGTATTTGAATGAAAATGAAACTTTCACGAGTATAAGTTGACTCAATTTCTAATACTACACCAAGAGACAGTATATTACACCATGTCAAGTGGGCCTATTTCCTACACAAGTTTACTTACAAAGGTCCTCCACAATTGTCTGGTCTCTTCATCCGATAAGACCCCTGTAGCTTTGGAAGCACAGAAGGGGTCTCCATGTCAGGGTATGGAGGAGAGCCTGAAACAAAAACAAACAAGCAATTGTTGAATAAATAAATGTGACTTTAATGGCAATGGGTGACACTGATGATAGTGTCTATCCAATACTACAAATTGTAGAAATCCGTATGTTTTAAATAAGCTAATCTGAAATGGCAGAAATACTGACAGTTTAAAGAAGTTGCTGATAGATAACAGAACATGCAGCTTTACCTAAGGTAATCAGTTCATACAGTAAGATTCCAAATGACCACCTAGGGAAAATAAAATGTTAACAAATGCTTCTGTAATAGTCAAGCAATAGCAAAAAGAGATTACATTGCTGGCAAAACAACACATTCTAGGTGTGTGTGTTTCGTTTTCTTAGCCATAACTCTGCCCTTACACGTCGCTCCTGTCGATACTGAGCTGCATCATAATCCTCTCCGGAGCCTGCCATTTGAGAGGCACCTCTGCTGCTCTCTGCCTAATTGCTGAATCCATTCTGCGTCCTCGAAATGCCACACCCAGCCCAGACACCCGGGCTGAGAGGCCGGGGCCAATTAAGATGTTCCTGGCAGCAACATCACCATGCACCAGCCTGTGCTCTGACATCAGGTAATCCTGAGGGAGGAGACAATTACAGCTAAACACATCAGTCTTTGGTTGAAATATTCATTTAAAATTCTAGAGAAACTACACTTTTCCCCTAGTACATGAGTTCATGACCTGCTGTGGTACAGAAGTACATCTGCAATAGAGCAAGATATTTATATTGAGCTCATCTTAGTCTAGTTGTTTGTTTGGAATAATTGTTTTTAAAAAAGTGACTCACCAGCCCAGCTGCAACCTGCTTTGCTACCAGAAAAACTGACCTCTCAGAGAAGTTCAGCGATAAATCCGCTGTGTTCTACAGGAAAAAAAAATTGCTGTCATGACATTTAGGAATTGGAGATTGCATGTATCATCAAATACGAGTTCATGTTCAAACAAAAGCTGTCTTACATTTCTGAGTGTCCAGAGGAAGTAAAGGAGGTTCCCTGGGCTGTACGCATCTAAGACCAGATACATGGGCACACGCTTGGTTTGACAGTACAACATCCGCACCACATTCTCATGTTTACACACTGTGGCATGGAAGAGGACCCACTCCACAAACTCCTTAGCTTCAGGTTGGTTGGGGCCTTCTATATGGTGTTATATTAGTAACAGAGGTACAGAGGAGTCAAATAATAACAATTTACTCTATCTATATCATCTGGCTCATCTAGCCCCACTCCATCTGAAACACCAATGATTTATTTGCATACTTTCACTCTTATTCCAAGCGAAATAAGACAGATTAATACTGTACCTCGGAGGGTCTTAACCACTACAGCAGAAAAGGATCCATCTCTCTTTTTCAGCAGACCTTTACAAACAGGGCCATGGCGACCTGTCTGCCAAAACTCTAGTCCCTCAACAACACACTCCTCAGGGATTTCCCAGGGATACAAAGCAGCCTGGACCTTTGGAGTGCTTACAGAAGCAGCCGTTAGGGACACAATCTGCTGGCCTGTTGAAAAACCCAACCAGAGATAAATAACCACCTGGCATTCCTCTCAGGCACTAATGCATTTTTGTTATATAGAGAATACACATTAATTGCAATTCATACCATTTGTAAACTGGGCTGAAGTGCTTTGTCCTCTTTGTTTGTTCTTGTGGAGACTGTAGAAAATCAGAGCCACCACTAAAACTGTGCTCAGAGCCAACAGACATGGGATGATAATTATAGCAAGTGGACCTGATGACCCCTCATCTAAATAAGACATGAAAGAAGAATCAGGTTCAGAATGAGAAAACCGAAGAGGAGCAGGCAATAACACAAGTTTGCAATGCATTAAGTGCCATGTGTACAACTTACAGCACATAGGGAGCGAGGTATCGTTACTACATCCATGAGGAGTAACCGACATTTCTCACATATGAGATATGAACAGAAAAATCAACAGAAATTCAAAAGTCACCACCAGACAAGCTTATCCCTGTGTTGAGAATAATGGTTGAAAAATCACACTAACAGGGCTTCTATCAGGTACTTTAATTTGGGCTTAGCTTTGTCTGTCAGCCTGCAAGGGCGCTGACCGTAGAGCTGAGCTAGAAAGTTGACTGAATGTTAATCATTAACAGTTTACCAAAATTGATAACATTAACAGGTGTCGTTCTCACACTTACTGCTGCCTTAAAGGGTAACTGATTAAACTGTGAAACTGTAATATGCATACTATAGTGTTAAGTTTAGTTTGTTTTTAGGACCCATATAAAAAATTTGGCTCTGGCTCACAAGGCAATGAACAGAATAGCTAAGCATCATCAAAACAGGTACAATGAAGGCAAAATATGGCAACTTTATTTGTACATTTTGTACACCAGGGCAGTTCAATGTGCTTTACAGGTACAAAACAAACAAACAGAAAGTGTAAAATATTTGAAATTTTTGTGGACAAGTGAAAGTTTCCTTGTACTGTAAGTGTATCTGAGGAAATTTAATTTTATAGTAGTACAGTGGCACGTGTTGATGATAGGTGCTTGAACTGTTACAACCACCAGAGGGCAGGATTGCGCAAGAAATCGCCTCCAACGAGTAACCTCCTCAGTTCTGAGAACACAAGGAGGTTGCCAGTGTCCAAACGCATCCCACGGACCCAAAACCACACAATAAAGCCCAAGAACTACGTATAATGTTCTGCCAGCTGTATAAAGAACACATAGAAATCGGCACAAACTGTAGAGAATATGCCGAACTTACAATACTCTCCACGTGAAAATATGCGTCCCAGTGCCCAGTGCTTCTCAACCACAAAGATCCGCCTCTTGCCATACACTATTGGCGCAATGGAGAGGCTTTAGGACCGGCCCCAAATCTCTGATTGGACAGAAGCCCCTGCAGCGAGGAAAGAAACACGGAAAAGATCAAAAAAGTTATGGAGTGAAACCTAATCGGATCACGTCTGTTCCATGATGCTGCGTAGTTTTTAGTAGCAACAAATCCCCGCAGTGCCTCTGGAGTAGCAGTGAAGAGCGCCGAGCGCGTAACGGAGAAAAAGAGGCAGGGTTTCAGTTTTGAAAGGATCAGATAACCGCCGGGTTCAGAGCAGGGCCAGGTATGTTTTTCCGTTTCCATGGACTGCCTTGCTGATGTCACAGCGAAGGAGGGCCGGAGAGGAGGACAGGTGCGCAGAGTAAAGTTGTGTCTCCTGTACGCTTGGATGAGGAGCTGTCACAGAGCAGAGAATTAATACCCAACAGCTGATAAATATTTTTTAGTCTAGTCAGTTTTTTTAAGTTTTTCTGTATTTGTAAAACTCTATTCTGGTTCATTTGTATCAATTTGGTCTGTTCTGAAGTTAAGTGGAATATATGCTATAGTTCTCCACGCTTTTGGAATTGAGACGCTCTCTGGTGCGCACAGACTGCGAGACTCACAGGATCCGTTCTGCTCTATAATATAGGGTTTAACGGCGTAAAGGAAGCTGCTATTGTTTTTTTAAGTGCACATTGCTGTGAACTGGGTGTGTGGGACCGAGACGCTCCAGCATCAGAACCAGCACTTTCCGCTTCAATGCGACACTGACGCAGCTGGTCTCGCATCCCGGTCCGCAGTCGACAGGTGATGCTCGAGTAGGTTCAATGGAATGATCGATCATCAACAGAGCGAGTTTGATCTAAAAAAAATACATATTTTCTCTGGAATGGAATACAACACAAGAAAGCAGCCTCAACTTCTCTAATCTGCAATGATCTTCCCGTGCGTCATTGTGTCCTAGGATCAGAAGCGGTTCTTGCGTTGAAGGACAATCGTTCTTGGACTTCCCTCCAGGTTACAGGAGCGAGCCTATCAACAATGTCCAAGACACTGAAAAAGAAGAAGCACTGGTCCACTAAAGTACAGGAGTGCACCGTGTCGTGGGTGGGTTCCGGGGAGTTGGTCACGGTAGTTGAGGTGCGAGGCGGCGCTGAGCTGGGAGAGTTCCCACACCTCGGAAACATAGT
>NW_024043519.1:0-5297 GCF_014851395.1 Micropterus salmoides
ACCTAACCTCTGGTAGGTCGTGGCTAAAGCAAAAAGCAAACTAATGTTAGATGGCCAGTGTTGCGCTAAACATGTTTAGTCACCACAGGTTACTAACCTATTTTACTTTCAGTGCTTCTCTGTTTGGGTCTTGTTGTATTAAGTTTAAAGCCAAAGTTTATGATGAATTGCTCAGCAGCTGCCGGTGTTTGTTGTCCTCTCTCACGTGTAGCCACAGCTGATACTACTTGTTACATAGGCAGGTTATAGGTAACGGAGGGAGGGGAATAACAGCAAGCTTATCAGACGTTTCCTCACTGTGTTTCCGACTTAAGTCAGACTCGAGTCCGAGTCTCAAACTTGAGTCCCCATCTCTGGCGTATGTCTTGCTGATAATGTTCGGATTGTTGCAGCGGTAGGTGAGGTATGCTAGAGAAGACCTGTCTCTGAACAGAGGGTCTTGGGGGGAAACGTGACTGGCTAGTCTTGAGTTTATATAGTACGTAGGTTTGCACGCACTTAGGCATGAGTGTAGGCAAAAGAGGTGGGTGGGTCGAGGTAGACCAGGCTATTGACCTGGTGGTAGATTAGAGTATCTAAAGTATGGATGGAAATGTTGTGACATGGTTGTGTTTCAAGTTGAGGGTAGAAGCAGTGAGCTCTGAGCAGCACGGAAAGCCAAAGAAATCCAGGGGGAACATAAATTCTAAGACTTTGTCGATGTACGGAAACACACTGTGTGGAGAGTTCGGTGTCAGAAGGGGTCAGAGGCCAGAGCCAATGTCTGAATTTGTGGAAACGAGAAAGTTAGTGATTAAATTTTATGGCCTGGGATTGGAGGCTAGAATTTTAAGTTAATTTGAGATTTATAGATCACAGGTGCGTAAGTTACAAATGGGCTTCCAAGAATATGCGCAAGCAAAGTTTTTTATGCTCTGAATCTTTTATGAATCGAATGTACACCATTGGAAATTATCTTAAGATTAAGTTCAAAGTTTAAATCTAAGAATATTTTCTTACATGGGGCCCCTGGGCAGTTTGTGATGTTTCCCGTCAGGATTGTTTGTAATGCTTCTCTGTGAATGTTGATGAGAACTTAGCATGAAACCTTGCCTTCTTAAATCTTTGGTTAAGAAAACTGTAGATGTGAGAAGCCCATGACAGGATCTCTGTGATTCTGATTCCCAGGAACCTAAAACTATTAACATGAGCTACCTCATCTCCACTGATGTAGACGGGGATGTGTGTCTTTTCATCCACAAGATTGTTGATTTCCTATATAAGAAGTCTCATCATTGTTTGTACTACATTGATAATTTTAGTGGCATGCACACTTCGAGCTGCATATATGACATGAAGTCCCTTTGACTCATTTGACATTTATTGACACGCGACTCAGTCTGACAAGGAGAGCAGCAAAACTTCAACTTAACACTCTTAACATACACAGTGCAGTCATTTGGTGTCAGAAAATGCTCTTGTTTGCTCTCATCAACTGTTTCGAGCAGTTTTGTTCATAATGTGAATTTTCTACTAGTCCTAGAAGACGTGTGAAGTGGGCAGGCACTGAGAAAACGGCTAGAACAAATAAATGAATTCTTCGCCATAAGCTGCTAAAAAGAGCGATTTAAATAGACTTGAATGGGAGGTGTAAAGTGGGCAGTCAGTGAAAACACTGTTGTGTTCACCAGAGGAAGCCAGACATGTTGGAGAACATTTGGTATACAGCACAACCAGAAGAAAAACATGTCATTGTGGCTAACACTGAGTAGTGAATGCTCATTTTTCTCAGATTAGTGTGAATCTGCCTCGAAGACAGCAGGTGATGTCTTCAATTCTAACAAGGTGAGTAGGACACAAGACTGTTTTGCATCTCTGTTTATTGAAATGAAAATTTAGGTCACAGTATAATTTCTATGTGTGCATAGTGTGTGTGTTGGGGGGGGGGGGGGGGGTGCGTGTGTGGGTGGAGAGGGTGGTGGTGGGGTTTCTTACATTTTTTCATGTGTGTGCCTATTTCAATGTTTGTTTGCTCCTGTGTGCAAATATCAGAGAGGCGTGGGGTGTTGTGTTGACTCCGAAGATCGATGGTTGATCTCTCAGGAGGAAGAAAAGGCCAATCTTCTACTGTAATAACACTGGCACACTACACCTGAGTGTGTGTGTGTGTGTGTGTGTGTGTGTGTGTGTGTGTGTGTGTGTGTGTGTGTGTGTGTTAAAGAGAAAACAGTAATATAAAACATATTCTACACCTACAAAGACATGACAACCAAGGCTTTCATCTCTGAGGGAATATACACAAATGAGATGAAATGATGGTTCATTTCTGGCTACATATTGTCTTGTATTTTTTGTTGGAATGTGTTATTTAGTTTTTCACCGGTGTGTCCCTATATCACACAACTGCTAAGGAAAAATAATCACATTCCAAAAGCAAAATAGGCCAAGGTTTGAATGCTTTCTTTGGAAATTTTGGTTGGAAATTCATTCGTAAATTATTTAGGTCAGTTCAACAGATTTTATGGACCATGGGGTCAGAAATTTCACTTAACACACTGTGTAGAGATACAACTTAAATAAGAAAGTCAGACAAGCAACAATACTGGATGCAGCAGCAATAAAAAAGGGTCTTAAAAGTCGCCAGATCTAATGAGAAAGTCACTAAGTTGACAACAATTCTGCAGCTCTGCAGTTCCCTCAACTCTATGAAGTGTCTTTCAGATCATTGTTCTGGGTTTACAGTCCACAACCTAACTGTTTTGTTCGCTCTCACATCTCTCATAGTGTCACTTTTGGCTGTTTTCATCAAAAATGCTAAAAATATAGCACCAAAGGACAGACAAGACTTATAAGTTAGAGACCAGCTAATGAACATAGTGGAGTATTAAAAGTCAGAGAACTATGGTCACCTAATCTCATGTTAACAACGAAAGGATCACAACAATAAAACTTAATTGAAAAACACATTAATGTACATTCATCAAAAGCTACACAGTCCTGTGCTTAGCCAGGTAATGTTACACAGCTATGTGAAGCTCTGTAACGCCCAGTTACGTTACCAATCAGTAAAGGAAGAAGGTTGCTTTGGAGAGCTAGTTGCTAGCCGGCAGGTCCGTTGTGGATTTAGCCAGGCGGGGAAGAACTGTGGTTCAGTTACAGTCTTTTGCTGTGTCGTGTTACAGATGATAGGGTCCGGTCTGTTCTCCTCATAGTTAGCCGCTTGGCTAACTGAGCTGGAAGCAGGACTTGGTGTCGCAGATGTAAGATTAGAAAGTTCTGTTCCAAGCAGGCTACGCTAGAAGACCGCTGCCGGGTCAAGCTGGTGTCCTGGGTCACGTCCAGAATAAGAAAGAAGAGGCAAAGAGAAAGAGAAAGCGACATTGCCAACTATCAACCTAATTGCAGTAGTGAGTCCCGCCAAACTCTGCAGGCAGCAAGGAGTAGTATCCACAGCCTAACACTGTGTGTTCTGCCTAACTTCGCCACGGAGACCAACAAAACAGGTGTAATTACATGTAGGGTTGGGTATCGTTTGGGTTTTTTATGATTTCAGTGCTAAATTTATACTTTAAAAACAGTTCCGGTGCCTAAACGGTGCCTGAAACAATACAAAAAAACACACACACGAAACTGTGGTGGATGACATTAAAGACAGGATTTTTAAATTCTTTAAATTGAACAATATATTAACTGTTTAAATTGTAGGCTACATAAATATAAGTAAACCGTGTTCTCCAGTGTTTCCAGGAGGTCAGTGAATGTGTCAGGGCTGTCAACAAATGTGTGATATCTGTAGAAGCATGTCAGTCATTTATTTTCCTACCTGTGATTGGCTGAGAGTTAAGGGGGGTGGTTGTTGTTCCTGCAAGCCTGGGGGAGTGTGTGTGTTAGCCTATGGTGTTAGCAGAGGGACAGAGAGGGTGAAGAGCCAGAGAAGTTAACACATGTAGCTCTCTGTTGAGCCAGGTTTGTTTCTTTGGCGTACGCTACTGGCCACAGTAGCCAGCATCATTTCAGCATTAATAAAGGCCAAGTGAACCCGGTTGTCTTGTAGCCTTTCACTGACGGACGCTTCTTACTTCTGTTTCAGAGCACCAGAGGGAAAATAGTTCAGTCGACACATTTCAGTGGCATACATAAATTTGCATTCTAATTCGGTCCGGTGGGTACCGGTCGCATAGGAACCGGTTTCGGTACCTAACCCTAGTTACATAGTAAGTACTTGTGCACCAATATTACAGGAAACTATTATTGCGCAATGTAATATTACAAATCAAATTCATGTATCCAACTGTTGAAGGAAATTAAAATTTTGCCCACTCGATAATTACATTAGTGGGGGTGAAAACATTTTCAAACAGTCTACACCCAGAAATTAAGTAAAACTACCTTTACCTAGAAGAAATGCACAGAGTGCACTCAGCACACTAATTAACACTCCCAGCGTGTGTGTGTGTGAATATCAGTCTGTTAGTGTATTAAATCCACCTGATTGGATTGTGAGGATGAAGACTTGAGTTTGCTTCTCATGCCCCAATTAAGTTAAATATATGCAGAGAGAAGAGTCTGGCTGGCCCATTCACTTCATCCACACATTAAGATAGAGATGGAAGTTAAGGATAGATAGGGAGATAAGCTGCGAGTGGGAGAGAAAGTGGGAAAAACCGATGCACGTGGGATGAGGGAGCAAGGAAAGGGCGAGAGTGAAGAAGGACGCCAAGAAAGGGAGAGAGGTAGAAAAGAGGGGCAGGATGTCAGAGCCACATAACTGCTCAATAATGAAAGTTAAAAAAATATGTCTTTAATTGCAAAGGGTAAAAATTTATGCGTAGATGATACACACACAATTAATATTTTCAGGCTCAGAAGTGCAATAAATGACTACCTACGACATCTATGCAATATTTGAACGCAACTTTGATTTCCCTGCAGCTGAAAATACATATGAAAGTGTTGGGCGGGATAAACCCCTTTTCACGGCAGACATTTTTAAAGCAGAAAAAACACAAGTGTAAATGATAACATTAAGTGTCCTAGTAAGCCCTGTCAGTGAGTGAGCATGAACAATACCAGAGTCCTGGAAGTGGCTCAGCTAAAGGGACTCTTGGGGCCTGTGTCCACCAAAGCTTTTTTTCCTGAGGCCAGCGTCTTTTTTCAATTCACTGCAATGGGAGCGCTGAGTATTTACAACATGGTAAAAACGCCAGCAGCAGAAGAGGTGCTGAGCGTCTATTCTGCACTGGGCGATTAGAGAGTTGAACAATGTTGTTGGGTGAAATGAAACTTTGGGTAAATACAGCACTCATCAGTGTCACTTT
>NW_024043520.1:0-7545 GCF_014851395.1 Micropterus salmoides
AGTAACTATTGTTGTTCATCTTTTCAACAGCTCTGCAGGATGGAAACACTGGTCTCACCAATGCCCAGATCACATCTGTCCATACAGGAACTGAAGGAGGAGATATCACGGTTACATGCTCCTTTTCTTCATATGGAACCTCGATGTTCTTTTGCAAGAGAGAATGTAAACCAGAGGACATCCTCATTAAAACAACTGGTGTCAGAGATCAGAGAGGCAGATACAGCATCACATATGAAGGAGGGGAAAATGTTGTCGTGAGCATCACACAGCTGACCAAGTCTGACTCAGGACTGTACAGATGTGGTCTGGGTGGATCAAACATTACATTTGAA
The DNA here is from genome assembly GCF_014851395.1 of Micropterus salmoides. Taxonomy (NCBI): domain Eukaryota; kingdom Metazoa; phylum Chordata; class Actinopteri; order Centrarchiformes; family Centrarchidae; genus Micropterus; species Micropterus salmoides. Next base: position 336 of record NW_024043520.1, read on the forward strand.
ATCATTGTTGTAGATGGTGAGTTTCTACTAAAAGTCATGAAAATGTTTCTTTCCTGTCTGAAGAAAAGCTTCACTGTTCACTGGTTGATTCTCATTTAACACCAACAGGCTGATAAAGACACACACTCACATGATAATTTGAATATTAGTGTACCACACATTCAACTTATTGTTCCAAGTGATAATAATTTAGAACTGGGCAGCTCCCAGACCGACCAATCGTGAGTCCTGTCTTTCCCTCTCAACTTTTATCTTTCCAGAGAAACCATCAGAGAAAACTCTGAGGAAATACTTTGTGGAATGAAAGCTAGTGAAACAAAAGCTCCCTTAATCGGTGGGATGTTGGCTCTCTATAGTGTTTACAATATAAAGGACCAGAGTGATGAATAGCTGTACCAAAATAATTTGATTTGAACAAACTGTCCCCAGCTGATGAATGATTCACCCAAGGTTCAGTCGTATTCACTAGCAAGAGTTAGCATAGTTAGTGTTTGGAGGAGGGACTATATCATTTAAAGAAGTTAGAAGTTCCTGGTTTGTCAGTGAAGAAGTCAGAGAGGCAGCAGTAAACCATCAGAGCCTCAACATGAAAGTCCGTCACACTTTGATCTGCTTCTTCTTCCTCTGTGAGTATTCACTTTGGATTTCTGTCTCTCTCTCTTGTTATGTATTTTTTTTTATTTATTCTCATGAGTTAAATATGATGATCAGAGTCAGGTATGAGGCACTTTAATGGATGTTCAGGTCTGTCCTAAAACAGTCCTCACATAGAATGTGGATTTTACCTCCATCTCTTTGAGAAGCTCGTTCAACGTACATATGAGCTCATGAGAATAGAACATATCCTTTAAAATATAGTCCAGTAATAGTTCTTTAGTTAACTTCCTTAAAATGAACTGCACATAAGGAAGGAAAATGAAGGGCATAATCTTACACGGTTAGAAGAGAGTTGAATCCCAACATCTGAGAAGCTGGAACCAGCAACTGTTTGACATTTTGACCTGTAAAATCGCAAAAAAGAATAGTTGCCATTAAGTGATTAATTGTTGCAGCTCTACTTGATTTCAAAGGTCACAAAGTACAGTTTTGTTGCTTGTTGCTGTATTTTTATGGTGACAGAGTTTGTGTGTTCTGTTGCTTCAGCCTGACTGTTAGTGGACTTTGTTGTAGCTCCACAAGATTTGATATAACTTCTGTATGAAGTAGATTTTACAGAAAGATATCACACAAACAGGAACAAAAGAAATCTGCATGGATTTAAGAATTGGATAAATAAAAATGTATTTACATCACATTAAATAATTTTTCATAACCTACTGATCACTGTTTACACATCTAACAAATCCTGCTAAAGCTCTGATGTAAATACAGTCAGTCAGTTCTGTATTCTGATTAAACGGGAAGAAAGAGTTACAGAATGTTGAAAGTCTCACTGAACTCTTGTGGTTTGTGGCTTAAAAACTGACCTGAAAGTTTTAGTCTACAATATTTATGTTCACATTTTGTCTGGTTCTCCTTTTTAATGCTGATTTCAGTATTTCATAGTGTTTTGTTGGAGCTCTGTTACTGTTTGTTCTGCTGTATACTCTGATACAGTTTTCCACTTTGGTAGAGATTAATATTCATTTCTAAATGAATGTTATTAATGACGTGAAAACCTGGTTCATTATTGTTCAAATAGTCCTTTTTTATGGCTCACTGTGGAAGAAAGAAAGAAGAAGAGAGAAAAAAAGAATCAGTTACTTTTTATAATTTACATTTCATTTATTGAAACCTTTATTTATACAGGGAAGAATAACAGATGATGGCTAAAAGAAGTACAGGAAAAACAAAACAGTAACATTCACCTGCAGTGCCAGTCTGTGATCCTCAGCCACAGACTGGTTGAACTGGGCAGCTCCCAGTGTGACGTGAAGCAGCAAATGTTGTGATCAGACTGCAGCATCTTACAGGAAGTTCAGACAGTAACTATTGTTGTTCATCTTTTCAACAGCTCTGCAGGATGGAAACACTGGTCTCACCAATGCCCAGATCCCATCTGTCTATACAGGAACTGAAGGAGGAGATGTCGAAGTTAGATGCCCCTTTTCTTCATATGGAACCTCGATGTTCTTTTGCAAGAGAGAATGTAAACCAGAGGACATCCTCATTCACACAACTGGTGTCAGAGATCAGAGAGGCAGATACAGCATCAGATATGATGGGGGGGGAAATGTTTTCGTGAGCATCACACAGCTGACCAAGTCTGACTCAGGACTGTACAGATGTGGTCTGGGTGGATCAAACATTACGTTTGAAATCATTGTTGTAGATGGTGAGTTTCTACTAAAAGTCATGAAAATGTTTCTTTCCTGTCTGAAGAAAAGCTTCACTGTTCACTGGTTGATTCTCATTTAACACCAACAGGCTGATAAAGACACACACTCACACGTTAATTTGAATATTAGTGTACCACACATTCAACTTATTGTTCCAAGTGATAATAATTTAGAACAGGGCAGCTCCCAGTGTAACTGTGGATCACATTTGAAACTGTGATTATTGTGATCAGACTGCATCATGTTAAGTACAGATAGTAACTATTGATTGTTCATCTTTTCAACAGCACTGCTGGATGGAAGTCCTCCTGAAGACAATCCCTCTATACAAGAGCTGGAGGAAATATTGTAGTTGGATGCTCCTTTACTTCTCTGGAAGGGGGTACTTCTGCAAGGAAGAATGTGAAGAGAAAGACATTCTTGTTGAAACAACTGGTTACACAGCTGAGAGAGGCAGATACAGCATCAGATATACACAACGATCTCTGACAGATGTATCTGTGTATGTGAGCATCACACAGCTGACAAGTCTGACTCAGGACGGTACAGGTGTGGTCTGGAAAGACGTTTATCACCAGATTCCTACCGGGGGTTTGAGATCATTGTCACAGATGGTGAGTTTCCACTGAAGTAGAATGAAAATGTTTGTTCATGTCTCTGCAGTCTGAAGAAAGTTTTCACTGACAGCTGATGATGTTTTAAATTCCCATCACCGTGAACTCTGAGAAATGTCAATTTAAAACAGAAACAGACTGTACACCCATTTCTCTAATCAATATTTTAAATGTATCTGCATGTTTTTGTTGTTCACAGCTCCAACCACTTCAAAACCAAAACCTCCTCTACCCATACCTGTCAATTTGTTTTACCTTCTCTCGTTTACAATTCTCCCTCTGTGCTTCTGTTGCTTTTCACCAAGGAGCCCGGCGTTCAGTTCTCGTGTGAAACAAGAATGAGTTTTTAATTAGCGACGTTATCTTCACAGTGTTAGCTATGTTAGCTTTGTAGCCTTTGTCACTGAGTGCTCAGTGTTTTAAGCAGCTGTGTCCATGTTGTAAAGGCTTTTTTCAATTTTCAGGAAATCTGTTTCAATGTTTTAAAAAGCTTCGACAATATTTAAAGCCCAGTTTTCATTTAGGAGCACATGTGCTCCATAGAAAAAAGGTTAGCACAGAGCTCTGTGAGGCCCTTTTGTCTTTTAATTTATACCATGCAGGGATGTTCACAGCATTTCCCTTTCAACCAGATATCACATTCTGACCACCTAATTGTTGTCACTTACTTAATGTAGGAATAAGTTGTTGTTGCACTGATATTTTAAAGCAAGTGGTTGCCTGGTAGTCATTTTAGGATTCACTCTGTGTACCTTTATGTGAATGTGTTAGATCAGTGACACGCCCCAGGGCCAGGTGCCTGATTCTTTCCCTTATTTTTAAATCCAATGTTAATGTAAAGGGTTAGCAGTCCCATCAGGCTCCACACCAGCAACACAGAGTTTAAGCTCTCAGACTGACCAGCAGCAGACAACAGCAACAGCAGGTACACCCACACTGTTTGATAGATGAAAGTCAGTGACTGAAAGCATTGGCATCTAATTGACCTTCCAGCACCTAACAAAGCTGTATTGCAAGACATGGCTCCATCAAACACAAATCACATGTCAGCTTAATCTAGATTTATTTCTAACAGCACACTTCAGTTATTCCAGATTTATACAACCGACCAATCGTGAGTCCTGTCTTTCCCTCTCAACTTTTATCTTTCCAGAGAAACCATCAGAGAAAACTCTGAGGAAATACTTTGTGGAATGAAAGCTAGTGAAACCAAAGCTCCCTTAATCGGTGGGATGTTGGCTCTCAATAGTGGTTACAATATAAAGGTTGCATGCAGTTACTTTACAATACATTTATTCATTTAGCTGACGCTTTTATCCAAAGCGACTTACAATTGCTATACATGTCAGAGGTCACACGCCTCTGGAGCAACTAGGAGTTAAGTGTCTTGCTCAGGGACACAATGGTGGATGCCTCACAGTGGGAACTGAACCCAGGTCTCCCACACCATCACCACCCCAGTTACATACAGCCCACCTTCAGTACTGATTTAGAACAGTGGCTAGATCGTTGTCTTGAACTATGTCATGTCCTGTTATATGATTTTATTGGAGATCAGTATTTTCCATAAACATTGTAAAATGCTACTGTAGGAGAAAATTAAATACCTAATTGTGATCTGATGCTTTTGTGCACCTCGATGAGATCTGAAAACTTTGACCTACCGAATGAAAAGAACTCAATTTGTTCCAGAAGATTCTTCTCTTTAAGGAATGAAGTTCTCCAACAAAAGATTTTTCCACAGAACTTAAATATGTAAATGTGTTTGTATTTATATAAACTATAGTCTTTTGTTTTTAGATTTAGCATATTTTCTTTAAAATAAGTTATTCAGGTGTTACTATTAATTTGACAGCACTGCGTGAACAGGGTCTCAGGTCCCACATCTTGAAAACAAACCTGTTCTTCTCTTTAACCTCCACCACAGGTTGGGCCTCCACCTCCACCTCCATGCTGCTGTATGCTGTTCTGATTCCTGTCATCATCGTCATCCTCTCAGGGCTGACACTGATGATAATCTGTATTCAGAGGAACACCAAACCTAAAGGTGAGGCAACAGTAAACTCTTACACAGCAACAACAACAAGTGAAACTTCCCATTTCTCATCAAAAATGACATTTCAGTCAGGACACTCATATCAAAGTTTTAAAGACTTGCATCAATGCATACTGTAGTTTGACTGTGTGTGGCCCTGCTCATGTAATTCTCTGGAACAAATCTGAGGAACAGACTGTCCCTGAGCTCACACACCCACAAAATGTAATGATCAAGAAAGACACGTTAAAGAAATGAGGAAGGTGCACAGGAAGTTTTGGTTTTGTTGGTGTGTTTCATCATTTATAATAGAGAAAAATACTTTTCTTTTGTCTGTTTCACAGGTTTGCAGACCAGAGGAAATTCAGATGGCACAAACATGGAGGTGACTTTCTTTAACTCTTTGATTACTCTCTCTGTTGGATAAGATGTAATATAATAATAATAATTTTAATAATCCTTATTTGTAGAGCACTTTTCAAAAACAAGTTACAAAGTGCTTTAACAAGTGTAAAGAATAATAAAAAAAAACAAAAAAACAAACGAGAATGAAAAATTAATATAAAATTAGTGAAATACAATAAAATAAAAGGGATAACATAAAGTCAAATAAGATCGGGAAAGGCTCTCCTATAAAAGTATGTTTTAAGAAGGGACACAACACTCAACAGCTCACACAGGGAAAAGAGTTCACTGATTCAGCCGACCTGATTTCCTCGGGCAGGCTGTTCCAGAGCCTCGGGGCCCTGACAGCAAACGCTCTGTCCCCTTTAGTTTTCAGTCGAGACTCTGGAACAGACAACAGACCTCTGCCCGAGGATCTCAAGGTGCGTATGGGACTAAAAGGTCAGAAATATAACAAGGCGAGAGGCCATGAAGAGCTTTAAAAGTGATCAATAGAATTTTAAAGTCAATTCTAAAACATACTGGGAGCCAGTGTAATGAAGCTAAAATAGGAGTAATGTGTAATTTTTGCTATATTTCTAAGTTGATAAAAACATTTTTGAACAAGCTTTGTGGTGTGCTTCTCAAAATTTAAATTACTATCAAACCAAACACCAAGGTTCTTTGCCACAGGCTTAATGTGATTTACTAGGGAACCAGCAGATGGCAGTATTTGATTTGCCATCTGCTGAGACCCGATGACCAGGATTTCTGTTTTGTCTGAGTTCAGCTGGAGAAAATTATTTGACATCCATTTTTTAACTTCACAAAGGCAGTTATTAAGTGAACTTTGCATTCCAGGGTCTGTGGATCTGACTGGCAAGTATATTTGTGTGTCATCAGCATAAATATGAAAAGAAATGCCATGTTTATGGATAATATGTCCAAGGGGAGCAGATACAAGGAAAACAAAATGGGTCCTAAAACCGACCCCTGAGGCACACCATATTTAACTGGACAGAACAAAGAGACATAGTTGTTTACAGACACACAAAACTTTTCTGAAAACCATTCTAGGGCAGTACCAGAGATCCCCACCCAGTGCCTCAGTCTGTCTAACATGATGTTGTGATCAATGGTGTCAAAAGCAGCGCTAAGGTCCAGGAGTACAAGGACTGAGCACATACCTTCATCAGCAGACATTAAAAGGTCATTGGTGACTTTAAGCAGGGCAGTCTCAGTGCTGTGGTACTTCCTAAAACCAGACTGAAACTTTTCAAATAATTTGTTATTTTCCAGTACAGTGAGCAGCTGTTTGGACACAATTCTTTCTAGAATCTTTGCAATAAAAGGCAGTTTTGAAATTGGTCTAAAATTATGTGGGAGGGAGGGATCTAAACCAGGTTTCTTTAAAAGTGGGTTCACGCAAGCCGTTTTAAAATAATCAGGGACACAACCAGTAGATAGGGAGCTGCTGAAAACAGAGATCAAATGGGGCCCAACAGAGTCTATTATTTCAGTAAAAATTTTGTAGGTATTATATCAAGTGGGCTGGAGGACACTCTCATTTGTGATACTATTTTTAAAAGCTCAGACAAGTCGATGGGATAAAACTGGTTAAAACTCTGTTGTTGCTGGTGAGCACCTCTGAGTAAGAGGCCACGGGGGTAATAGAGGCTCTGATTGACACCACCTTATTGGTAAAATAAGATAAAAACAATTCACAGTCATCATTACTTCCAGCTGAGGCACAAGGAGGGGTTGGGTTTACCAGCTGATCCACAGTCTTAAACAGAAACCTGGGATTGTGTTTATGTGTAGTAATGAGTTCAGAAAAATAGTGTGTTCTCGCATCCTTA
>NW_024043521.1:0-7191 GCF_014851395.1 Micropterus salmoides
AAAGAAGAGACCGGAATTCACAGTTGATGTCGTGTTATGCCGGCAGTCTAAAACGAGATGCCTAAACATCAGTTATGAACAAATGTGTCTTTCCTCCTCTGAAATGAGATTTGATTACATAATACAACCTTGTGGTGCACAAGTCAGCCATTTTGAGGATTCAGTGGAGTAACAGAGGTGACTGTGCTGGTAAATGCCCAGTGGAGCTTAGCTAACAGTTACCTTACCCTACTTTATACTGACACTGATTAAATGATGTATAGTGCTTTATAGATCCTGCCTACTCATGGGGTGACTCAGTGTGCGGAGGACACTGGGAAAGTGTGAACACCGTTATATAGCTGTCTTGATATGTTCACTCAAGAAGAACACTAAGGAGGATATGAATAAATAGACATAGAGGCTAAAGTGGGTCAAAATGATGACCCTTTACCCTCTGTCTGAAGTGCCTGTCCAGGCCAAATAAATAATGTAACATTTTGTGCTATGGCGGACATGGCACAACAGTCCCCACTCTAACATTTTTGTTTTGCTAACTTTCCACTTCGCTGTCAGTCCGCAGACTTGATTCCCCCTTCCTAGATGCGCCATTGCTGGCGGCCTACTTTTTTCAGGCTTCTGATTGGCCAGCATGGCTTTAGGGTTAGGTTTATATCGTCGCCTGTTGGTTTGGCATGCTCCTAACAGTTTATAAAAATACCGGTGTAAGTGTGGACTATGACTGAAGAATACTTTTCCCTCTACACCTTCTCATTTTCTTTTCCTTGCCTAAAAATAAGGTGATAATTATGTTCTTAATTGGTTCCCATCAATCGTTTACTTGCATAGAGCACCCAGCATAGGTAGTCAGTGAGCTCTGTTAGCCTTGAACCACTGCAAAGTGGATTAAGATTTTTGAAGATTTTCACTGGTTTGATTCTTAAATTTCATCAGAAGTATTCATTCCTGTTCTCAGGAAACTATTATGTTACATTGAAGTACATAGATTATACAATGTTTTTACTTCACCTAGACTAGTCCACATATTCACTTGTTCTTGTTTTAACTCTTGGGCATACATGACATTTAATCAGAGTACTTCTCTGAAAAGTAATTCTGTATCTATTTTAAAATTGTCAATATGCAGAAGAACAATTAGGTGCAGTTTAAACCAGTATAGCTCTTAAAGTCAAGCTCATAAATACCTGTGTTTATAATAATGTACAGTAAGCTGTATAGATTTATAAACCTTCTCCCTCCTCATCTTCTTTTAATTGGTCATAAAACTGAGAAACCACTAAGTGGCTGTATCACTGACCAGCTGGATTTGAATGGTGGCAAGATGGGCAATTACAGTATATGGCTCATAGAAAAAAACAAAAACTATATATATATATATATATATATATATATATATATATATATATATATATATATATATATATAAAAGACTGCAAGTCTTTAGTGGCTGCTTCACCCAGACTGCAATACCTCTGTGAGCAGAAAAGAATAGGCTGCTGACTGCAGCAGAATGGGAGACATTGTTTGATTGAGAAGTTTTCTTCTGTGTCATGATGCTCGGACAGAGAGGCATTACTCAATAAAAAATGACCTCGTAGTGAACACACAAATCCCAATCTTCCTGTTTGTCAGTAAAACCTGGGGCATTAAGCAAACGTCCTGCTTTTAGGAGGAAAGACAGCACATCATTACTTACCTCTTTAGAGGAGGCTTTCTAAATTTGGCCTGCAACTGAAAAACATCAAGTTCTCATAACAAAAAATATCTCTCATTGGAAAAAACATCCATCTTTGCATGTCAGTTTATCGCTTATCTAGCCTTCAGGACTTGATTGTACTTAGGAATACCCAGGACTTTGAATCAAACCAACCATACTGTGGACACATTACAGTAACAGTTTCAACCAATTGGCATCTGCCTTTCTCAACAGCAGAGGGCGTGTTTCAACATCAAATGTGGTGCAAATAAACTTAAATGCAGTCTAATCCAACAGCCCCGCAATACATTCCACCTTCACTAAGGATATAATGTTCTTTTTTTTGTTGTTGTTAAAACTGTTTTAGAAATGTGATGTATCAAAAGGAATGGCCATTTTTGGAGGATTTAGTTTGTACTATTACTGTTGAATCAACATCTCTCAACAATGAAAAACTGAACATTATAACCTTCATGAATGTAAAGTTAATTGCAGGACTTGCTGTATTAGACTGCAGTAGTTTTAGCTACTACTAACAACACAGACTGTTGGGGAACTGTTAGTTCCAATAACAAGTCTTAACTGTCACATTATGGCCTATGGGGTTGAACCTTGACCAGTGGCGGATTGGCCATATGGCAATTTTGGCAAATGCCGGACGGGCCGGACCATTAGATTTGGGGTGGGCCGATCAGATTAACATTATCATTGTTTCCCACACATAAGCTTGACATGGGCGGCTGCCCAGGTATTTTAACAGCAGGATACCCATTTTAGCAACGTACAGTAGCACAGAGAGAGATGCAATCTATTACATTATAAGACGGGGACACGGCAGATATTTTACAAGCACGGACCTGGTAAACAACAGTGAACACACCGGTGCAGATGACACTCGGTAGCCTGCAACATTGGTTTCGGTTTCGATAGGCTTCTTCAATGATGAGAACTAAAGGGAAAAAGAGCATATTCAAGTAGGCTAGTGAGTAAATACTAAAATAAAAGTGGAGAATGAAGTAGAATAAAAATAGTTAAATAATAAAATAACCTAAGCTTCTAGAAATAGAAATATACTGTTCTGTAGAAAACACTAAATATATATAAATAAATTGTTTTTATAGGCCAACAGCACAAGTTCACTATGTTAATAATAATCATTTGGCCTAGTCTGCAATGGCCGGCTTGGTCCCGAGATGGGTTAACCAACCCGATAAGTGGTTACTCAATTATAACAATTGTAATTAACTCTGCAGTATGACAGTAACAGCAGACAAATGGCATAGGCAAAGATTATACTTTCCACGTCTGCCTGAGCAAGAAAATTGTCAGCAGAGGGCATATGTGTAGGTTCTGTGGGGACATCCCCGCACCATCCAACCTACTACACATGTGTGGAACAAGTCCAGGAAATACTATAGTATAAACAGAAGTAGTCCGCGTCCATGGTGTCTGCAGCCTCGAATATACTCTAGTGCGGATGCGCACACAGAATCTAAAACATACTCAGATGGAGAGCCATTGTTTTTACTGCGTACATTTGTTATAAACGTGTGCTCTTTAAAAACTACCAAGCATTGTCTGCCAGTCAAATACATTAAATGTTACAAAGCTGATGTTCCACACGGTGCTGCTTATATTGTTTCACCATCTGTACACAAAATGCAGGCTAAGTAGTGAGTGTGCGTGTTGATGAGTGGGGGTGCATGGTAATGTTGGGCGGGTGCGGTTACAGCGCCAGGGCTGAATTTCTGTCCCCGTCCGCCCCTGACCTCAACCATATATTGAGAAACACTGAGCTACTGTATTTCACTGCAGGTGTTTGGTTTGTGGTTAAGAATGGCCTATTCACTATACAACTTTAATGGCAACACCCACTGGGGCTATGACTGGCTTTTCTTCCAGACTTATCAGCACACACACACACACAACACATAGCCTACTTATCCACACACACATATTAGGCCTACTTACAGGGTCAGTTGGGGACGAACCTCTCTATAAAGTCAAATACTTAATTATTTAAAAAGTGCTTAAACCCCTCTATCATTTATATATGAGAAGGCTGATGAGCATTTAAAAGGTCAGATTTGGTCTATTTAAGGCCCTGAAAACATATTTTCTCAATCAGCTTCTTACTAAAAGTGATGTGAGCCTACATAACACACTGTTTCAGGCCAACATTAGATCCGTTCGGGTTGTGTGGGGTCGGTTTAACAAAAGAGAAGATGGAGAAAGGCTTCCATACACGGATCGGGATTTGACAACACTTGAATTCAAAATCTGTTGCACTTGGTGGGTTGTCTGGTTACTGTCAATCAAATTTCATCAAAGCACACCCACACAGTCCTGATGGAGCTGACCATCTGAGTTTTAAACTTATAATAGATAATAACTTAGGATTCATTTTTTGGAACTTTTCTTTTGTGAATTGTTTTAGTTTATACTAATCAAATAATCTTAACCATAGTGCTTTGCCGCTAGTTGTGATGGTGCTGTGAATGTGAGAATAAAGTCTCTGTAAAACTGCAGCATATTGAACTACACTTATACTGAACGACATTATTTAAAAGACATTATTTAAAACTGCACATTGTTGCCTACTCCAGAGGCAAGTTGTTGCAGGAAACTCCGGTGGAAACGAGGGAGAGGAGTTTGTTGTGTACGTAACTTAGTGGAACTGCTAGCGAGACTTTACTCTCAAAAATCTCCTCTCTCCAACTCTGACTCCCGTATCCACCATCGTCTTCCTGCAACAACTCTCACGAGATTTCCGGGCGAGAATTGTCCTTGAGTAAGACTTCAGTTTCTTGTTAAAAACACAGGGTGTCACTGGGACTCACTCGTAGGGATCCTTTCCATGATGTTGTTAGCTCAGTTATAACAGCCTGAGCCTGCAGGGAAAACAAATAATTCTTGAATGAGGCCATTGTGTGAATCCCTGAGGTTTATCAAACGTGTTAAATGCATGTCCAAACTCCAAAAACATTTGCAAAGCTGATTCTCTTTCTCTCGTTGTTTTTTTCCAAGTTGGCTAGCCAGCAGTCTTGTTCTTCCTGCCTATTTTAGAACATTCCTAAGCTTCCTTGTTGTACTGCCACATCAGTGGAGTAGTGTAAAACTGGCGGCAGGAAATGTGTGTTTCCTCCATGCTGTTGCATGTGAACTTATGTGCGTCCAAGATACAAACTGGGGATTCACTTTTTAAAACAATGCTCTATGGCGCTTCACGGCTTACCTTTGATCTTTGATCTTCAAGTGAAAGGTTTTTAAGGTCTGGGCCTATGAGATCTGTTTTTTCTTCAATCTTTCACCAATTGTCCCAACTTCTATATATAATATCCCACTCTGAAAACCTTGCATGCAATAAATATTTCTTTGACACTGTTGGTTAGTCCACAATATAATAAACAAACGCCCCCTAGTTATTTCAAGATAATTTGGACACAATTCAAATCCATAGCCTCTTTCAAAATACACGGTCAGTCAGTATATTAAATATATAGTCTCATTTAGTCATACTGTATACGCTCCTGCTTGTTCCTTAGGTGAACTATTATGAGCTTATTTATTGATTCAAATACATTTAAAAGTTGCTTTATATTACATTACTGAACTTTCCATGAATGAGTTAAGATGTCAGAGAGAACTGTCTATGTGTCTGTGTTGTCTTAAACCCAGATAAATCCCCTGTCTCTTAGGATAGGAATGTGAACACACAACAGTTGCTTAGTGCTCTATGCAGAAACCCCCTGAGGCCTTTCTTCCTTTTTGCTAACTAAGTAAACAGGTTGTACCTGATGACACAATAATGGGCGTTGCCTCTGGTGATGTCTAAACTGACTGTCACTTGTCTGGAACCTGCAGTAAGCATGTACATATAAGGAATTAATGGACTGAATTCCTTGGACAGACTGGCTGTACAGCCTGCACCTAAAACTGTCAAACTAGTCACACTGTAAGCAAACCAGATTTCAGGTTCCTGTGAATCAGCATCATAGAGAAACTGACGTGGTCATCTCACATCTCCACGCTGGTAAAGAAACTCAGAAACGGCTATATCTCCTAAGGAAACTTAAAAAGGCAAAATTAATGTGCCAGATTCTTTTTTTGGGGGGGGGGGGGTCTAGCACAAACAATCACACAAATATTGACTATCGCTATTCACAAAGAAAAAGAGCAAAACATAAACAACTAACTCAAATTCACAGAGGAAAACAGGAAAACACACAAGGAAATGAAACACAAAAACAAAATACTCCAACTGAATCAATTGGAATATACTGTAACTCTGCCAGCCCTGAATAGAGGGGTTGGCATCAGAGGTCCAGTGCAATAATATATTTTCTTTTTAGCTGCCGCAGTGATATGCCTATTTGGAAGGCCCACTACCAGTCACCAGTTTTTAACTGTATTGCCTTCATTTAGGTGCAAATTCATATCTTGCATATCTAGCATGATTCCAGATATTTTTCAATGTCCCATTATCAATAGTAGGGGTGGGATAAAAAAAAATCGATTCTTAGATGCATCACGATGCGGACGTGTATGGAGGACTGACCCTGACAGATTAAGAAATAAATACATAAATAAATAAATAAGCATCCGATTAAATGCACAAAAAATAAATACATGTAGGCAGTAATTAAATAATACTATGAGACATATACAAATGTATATATCTCTTTTAATTAGCTTCTTTATTTATTCACCTTTGTATTAATTTCCTTATTTATTTATTGTCCGTTATAATCTTCAACTTTATTTAATAATTACTTATTTTTTAAATGTATTTTCTTACGTGTTTTAATATTTTTGTCTGTTTTATTCTTCCTTTGCATTTTCTACCCTATTCTACTCCGCAGCTGTTGTCATCACATCTCAAGGACCTAACTGTCCCATCAAAAGCTTTCCATAACTCTAACTAAAGGCTTTCAACTGTCTTGCTTCTTGTAATTCAATACTATTACAAGCACAATATTTAATGCTGGTGATTTGTACAAGTCTGCACACGGTATGCAGTTCACTATTTGATGCGAGATTGAAAGCCACCATAAAACATGTCCTTAAGGCAATCTTCGTCTCAATGTATTTTTATTGTAAAATTAAGAGATAAAATTCTCTTAACATTAATGAAAGACAAAAGCCTCCCTGTCAGTCTGTATCTATAGATGTCATTTAACGGCCACAATTCAATCTGAATGAACATATCAAACTGAATTATTTTAACATTGTCTGTAAATTACATGCAGGCTGAGGGAAGTTTCCAACTGTCCAGCATTCAGTACAGACAGTAGGTTCTTTTTTTAATTTCATAATGAATTTCTGTCATTTCTAAATATTTAATTGTCTTTTTTGTTATGGTAAAAAGCAGAGACAGAGAAATGCCCACAGACTCCCTGGAATGATGCTAACTGGCCTGTCATTAACACCATGCTGCTCACCTTCTTCACTGGGACAAGGAGGCTACAGTTATGGGGAACTGGGGTGCTGCTGAC
>NW_024043522.1:0-12571 GCF_014851395.1 Micropterus salmoides
AACCAATGACTGCTGGATAAATCAACTCTCTGTATCTCTATAGAATATTGTTTTATATTTATTTATTTAAAAGGAGGAGTGCACATTAAAGAACATAAAGACAATGCCCAAAGGTAAATGAGCCAGATTTAGCCATACAGACTAATTTTTATCTGGAGTCCCTGCCAGTTTGAACATTAATTCATGGCACACAGACAACATTAAAAAACATGCACTTACAATCATAAGCAGACAACACAGTAATAAAAAAATCCAATACCTAAAACTACCTCAATTAAACGCCTGGTCTGGTTTTTATAGAAGTTCTTTGGATGTGTAATACCTCTTAAACAAAAATCCATAAGATACGTAAGAAACTTAGAAATGATTCAGATTAAACTTCACATTCATCCCCTCTGAAAGGTGGGATCCATTCCATTGAATCAGTGGGTGCAGTTGGTAGTTGTATGTACTGAACCACTGATGATTTAATTACTGCTGTGATCATAGATCAAGCACAAGGTATCACACAACATGTTAGTGTTGTGTCCTTCAAAGAACGTTTCGTTCATTTGACCTAATCTTGTATGTAACTCAGGAGGAACGGGTTGTCTCAGTGAGTGATTCATTTATTTTCACGCATGCGTGAAGAGTCTTGGACTCTCTCAGCACAGCAGCTGCAAGGTCTCCATCAGCACAGGAAACAGAATTGATTAGTTCACGAATCCCAACTGTGGTTCTCTGGGTTTGAGTCGTTCATTTGTCACGTGACAGCTGGCTACAGGGCTGCGGTAAGCAGGCAGCACAGGAAACAGAATTGATTAGTTCAGGATTCATAACTGTGGTTCTCTGGGTTTGAGTCGTTCATTTTTCATGTGGCATCTCGGCTACTGTGGAGCAGGAATGAAATAATCGTTCAGCGCTCACATGGGTCTGTCTTCACTCGGCAGGCTGACTTACTGCCAGAATGAGAGGCAGGTCTGTTGTCAGGTAACAGTCACTGGACTGACATTATATAGTTATTTTGTTAATTATGTAACATTTAATAAAGCATAACGTTATTACAGCGCAGTGATGTTGTGCTAAGTTATAGTTTTAACACACCTGCACCGTAACTTCTGCTAGTGTTTACAGCTAACAGCTGATGAGAGTTGTTCTGGGTCCACTTCAGAGTCCTGACAGGGATCTACCTGGAGCTGAATTACCTCTGAGGTCGTCTCCTCTCCAAAACAAACGGACCCGGTCATTGTAACCCTACTGGTCGAGAAAAACACCTTGATAAACATGTTTGGTATTTTTTAAGATCGCTCAAGGTAACCAGTTGTTTCAGATCAGCCCAAACAAAGTGTTACCTGGATGATGACGTGACTGGACACCAGTAATTTATGATTGCTCGGTTAGCTTGCAGGTAACATGGAGAGCTGCGAGAAGATGTTACCTTTTGATCAGGTGAGTTCGAATCCAGCTTGAGATTTTGTGAAAAGTCTGTTTTCTTTCATTTCTTTTTCCATATGTGGCTCTAATTTAGTGCTCACTTCTACAATCACGATCGCTGCAGTAGATTAAAGAAGCGATTGAAACTCACCAGGAACATGTTTGTGAATGTGACGAATCTGGGGATGGAGTCAGTCTGCAGCTGCTGCACACAACACGCGCACACGTATGACAGCCAGTTAGTTTGAAAACCAGTAGGGCTACAACTCCCTCAGAGAACTTAACTTTTACTTTTTATTTATCAACAGAGCCGTGCTGTTGTTTCACAGCTCCTCACTGGTGAACAACCTGCAGCGTTTGAGATTATTATTAAATTTGTTAAATTTCAATAAGAGTGTGTTTTATTCATCTAGTGTGTCAAGCTTGCAGATAGGCAAGTATTCAACAACATAAATCGAGCATTACCACTATCAGACGCATCTAGGTAAAGCACAACATGACCATGAAGCAATTGTACAGGGTCCCATTTGAGAGGAACAGTGTCAGGGTCAAAGAACTTCGACATGAATATGTACAGGTAAGTGTTTCAGTCCTTTACATTTACAATACAGAATGGGTGCAGTCCAGTAACAGATGAATATGTACCACTGGATTAATACCACATAGACACATTCAGAAAGCTACACAGGTACCTGTGTGGTGGGTGGGTCAGTACTGTATGTGTAGTAGTGTTGGTGTGTGCTTTGAGTAAAACCATCCACAATATGTATTTTTTTGTTACAGAGAATCTTGGACATGGATGGAGCTGCCCAGCCGCATCGATGTATTTACATTGACGAGGCTGGATTCAGCCTTAGCAAAAACAGACGACGGGGACGTAATATAATTGGCCAAAGGGCAATTATATTACGTCACATAATAGTCACGTAGTGATTGTGGAGGCGGCTCAGAGTGGCATGGTGACAGAGGTCATCAGGTGAGCATAACACGTCCCACACCATCCAGGTCTCAAATATTGATAAACATGTTGTCCACATACCCACATGTGTTGTCTCAGTGCTCCATAGCCGTCAGAAGGAGGAATTGTAAGAACCGGGTTTTCGCTCCTTAATTCAGGTTCAGTGGGGTGATGCTTGGCTGCGTCCACTTGTACTCCTTGCTGGCTCCATGATCAGATGTCATGCCGCAGGTTGCTGTAACCGTCTGCTTACATGATGATGTTACTAGGAACAATCTCTTGGTGTGAGACATTGTCTGGTGAAACACACCATTCCGGTTCGGGCTGTTGGATCCGTTGTCGTGATGGGCTTGTAGATTTTCTGCTCCGTTATCTGAGACGTGTTCCAGAATCGGGTTGTGGAGAAACCAAAGTTGACCATGCTGATGTTACACAGTTCAAGTTCCTTGGTCATCTCCTTAACTTCTCGGCCAACCCTGGGAAACCCTTGAGTGAAGGTTGACAGGGCTCCTAGTTTCTCTAACATTTAGTGGTCTGGGTTTCACTGGTATGGAGTCTCCCACTCTATGAGGGAGCTGTGCACACGCATAACACCTCTGATTGGTCACTTTTCTTGAAGTGGTCATCATGGTTGATACCATGCATTGTCTTTCAGCCCAGCCGGGCTGTCAGGGAGGACGTGTGACTCCTCTTCGGCCTGGATCTTTCCCTCAGTCAGGCCAAAGTTTGTTGTTTTCATGTTTGGAAATGATGACAGGACGATGATGACAGTGAGCAGAACAACGCCTCCGTTTTCTCTCGGTCTGTCACCTCTCCAGAGCCATCTGTTGGTTTCTGGTGTCATATCATCAGTTGTGTCACCTTGCCTACCCCTGTAATCAGTGTGCCCGCGGTGAGTGTTTGGGAGATCAGTGGTTCTAGGTGGTCTCAGAGATCTTCACTCCCCTCCCTCCCTAGGAACACAAGGCAGGGGAAAGCTCAGCTCACTCACTGATCTCCATCTTCACCTGGTCTGAGGCTGGTTGCTGGCACTGGCAGTCGTGAATCCAAGTTGCTTTTTCAGCCACTTTTACTGCTGTTTCTGTTGTTAGCAGCATCTGAAATGGCCCAGTCCACCTGCGAGCCCACCATGCTTTCTCCTAAAGTCCTTCACCACAGTCCAGTCCCCTGGCTCCAGATCGTGCAGTTTCTTTTCTGCGGCCTTTGGGATGGTGTTTTTGACCTGCATGTAAATTTCAGAAAGCACAGAGGACAAATTAGTACAATATCTCAACATTTCATCCTCACATTGGCTGGTATCAGGGAGTTGTCTTTTTACTGGCCCAATCCCTGTGTTCAATGGTCTGCCAAATAGGACTTCAAAAGGACTGAGACCCCCTCTGCCCCTCATCCGGCTCCTCATGTGCATTAAAACGATCGGCATTTTCCATGTTAAACCTGTTTCTTCACAGCATTTAACAAGCTTGTTTTTCAACGTCCCGTTCTCTCTTTCAACTGCACTTCCGCTAGCTGGATGATAGGCACAATGTTGCCTCAGATCAATCCCCATATATTCCCCTACACTTTTCAATGCTGCGCTGATGACAGGTGTGCCGTTATCACTGGAGATCTTAGCTGGGATCCCCCAGCGAGGAATGATCTGGCTTATCAAAGCTTTTGAAACTGCTGCTGCGTCCTGTTTAGATGTTGGAAATGCCTCTACCATTTAGAGAACATTTCTACCATGATAAGACAATATTTCTTCCCCTGTGACGGTGTCAGTTCAATGAAGTCCATTTGCAGGTGCTCAAATGGTTTGTCTGGGGGTGGGGTGCCACTGTGGGATCTGAATCTGTCACGATCGTGGTGTGGAGGCAGGTTGGAGGACCCAAACGCACCGGAGCAGGTATAGTTCAACAAAGGGTATTAATATAACCAAAAGGGAGCACACTTACAGGTGAGTGGCTGAATAACAGAAATCCAAAATCCAAAACCCGGCCTGTCGGGTCGTCCCGGGGACGATACAAGGTCAGCTCTGGCATTCCCCTGTTAGATAGGATCAAGTTTGTTCGTGTGAGCGTCACATTTACACACAGCAACCATTTTGGGCAACAGCACAGCATCAAGTAGTTCAGCAACCAGTGTGTGATGAGCATTAGGTTTGCCTGTGGATGTTAAAAACTTCCTGTTTGCCCACAATCTCCCAAAATCATGAATAACACCCCAAGAATAACGGCTGTCTGTAAAAATGTTTCCAGTTTTGTCCTTTGCATATTTACATGCTTCTGTCAGGGCAGCTACTCTGCTGCTTGTGCAGAAAGTTTGAAGGGAGCGGTTTTGATAAAATTGTCTCATGCAAAGTTGTTACTGCAAAACCTGATCGATTTTTTCCAGTTGCTGGATCACGTGATGCTGAGCCGTCCACAAACAACTCCATGTCTGGGTTTGTTAGAGGAGTCTCCTGCAAGTCTGCCCTTGGAGAGCAGACTTCTGTTATGACTGCAACACAATCATGCGGCTGTCCTTCACCTGGAGTTGGAGGAGAGTAGCTGGATTTAACACAGTGCACCTCTTAACAGTGATGTTAGACATATCAAGCAACAAGGTGTTGTATCTCAGCCACCTGGCTGTGGAGAGATGAGATGTTTTTTGTTCAAGCAAAATCATCGACACAGCATGTGGAACAAATGTCAAGTCTGAATAACCCACAATGTCACGTGATGCCATGGCTGCTTTTCAGCAGCCGCCACAGCTCTCAGGCAGTTTGGCTGCAACAGAGTCCAGTTTGGATGAGAAATAGGCTACAGGTCTCAGTCGTCCCCCATGGTCTTGTAGTAGTACTGAGGTCATGTACCCCCCCTTTTCGTCAACAGTCTGTGTGAAAGGTTTGTTGCAGTCAGGAAGACCGAGGGTCGGTGGAGACTGAAGAGCCAGCTTAAAATCAACATGAAATCTCAGGCCTTCCCCATGTGCGGTTTCTGCCCATGGTGCCTTAATGTGAGCATCATCCATAAAAAGCTAATTTACCTGTTTCTAAATGCTTCAATTTGCTTTGGGGTGAGAGGGCTCTTCTTTTTAGGGCCCGAGCACGCCGTGCGAGGTCCCTATTGAATCTGCTCGGATTATTATTATTAGGGCCCGAGCACGACCGTGTGAGGTCCCTATTGAATTTGCTCGGATTATTTTTTTTTTTTTTTTTTTTTTTTTTCTGCAAAGTAGGCTCAACTGACATGGCCTAAACATTCTCGAAAACTCACCAAAATTTGCAAACATGTCAGAACCGGTGAAAATTTCGTATTCTACAAGTTTCGCACATGGGCGTTGCAAAATGACTCGCTAGCGCCACCTAGAAAATTGGAAAAAATTAGCCCCTCGTTCACGTTCAACCTACATGTACGAAATTTTCTGGGGACATGTATCATATCAAGACGCACAAAAAAGCCTCAAGAACCCATAGCCTAAAGTCAACAGGAAGTCGGCCATTTTGAATTTTACGGCCATTTTTGGATGATTTACACACTTCGTACTTTAACGAACTCCTCCTAGGGATTTAGTCGGATCGACGTCAAATTTCTGCTGTGCCTTCTAAAGGCATTGACGATGAAAAGTTGTGCTATTTGCGCATTTCGTCAATGGGCGTGTCCGTGGCGTCGATGATTCGCCATGAAACAGGAAGTTGTTGTAACTTCAGTGTACATGCTCACATCTGGACCAAACTGTACATCTAGGATGAGAGTCCCGCCCTGAACACATGTACATGCTGACATTCACAGACATTCATAGCGCCACCTGCTGCCAACAGGAAGTGACTTTTAACGAAGCAGCCCCCGCCGCACGTTTTACCTACGTGCACGAATTTTCTGTGGTACGTGTATCTTGTCCAGACGCACAAAAAAGCCTTGGAGCGATGCCCTAAAATCAACAGGAAGTCGGCCATTTTGAATTTTACGTCAGATTTTGGATGATTTACACACTTCGTACTTTAACGAACTCCTCCTAGAGATTTAGTCCGACCGACCTCAAATTTCTGCTGTGCCTTCTAAAGGCATTGAAGATGAAAAGTTGTGCTATTTGCAAGTTTTCGTCAATGGGCGTGTCCATGGCGTGGCGTCAAAGATCAACTCTTCGCCATGACACGGAAGTTGTCGTAACTTCAGTGTACATGCTCACATCTGGACCAAACTGTACATGTAGGATGAGAGTCCCGCCCTGAACACATGTACATGCTGACATTCACCCACAGTCATAGCGCCACCTGCTGGCAACAGGAAGTGACTTTTAACGAAGCAGCCCCCGCCGCACGTTTCACCTACGTGCACGAATTTTCTGTGGTACGTGTATCTTGTCCAGACGCACAAAAAAGTCTCTTGGAGCCATAGCCTAAACCCAACAGGAAGTCGGCCATTTTGAATTTTACGTCAAATTTTGGATGATTTACACACTTCGTACTTTAACGAACTCCTCCTAGGGATTTAGTCCGACCGACTTCAAATTTGTGCTGTGCCTTCTAAAGGCATTGAAGATGAAAAGTTGTGCTATTTGTGAGTTTTCGTCAATGGGTGTGTCCGTGGCGTGGCGTCAGAGATCAAGTCTTCGCCATGACACAGGAAGTTGTTGTAACTTCAGTGTACATGCTCACATTAACCAAACTTTACGTGCTTGATAACTCTCCCACCCCGTTATGGAGGACCGATCCTGGCACAGCCAGAAATAAATACAGAAATAAATAAATGCTCAATAAATAAATAAGCATCCAATTAAATACACAAAAAAATAAAGTAAATAAATAAATGTAGGTAGTAATTAAATACAAGGAGACATAAATGTTTATATTTTAATTAGTGCCTTTACTTATTCACCTTTGTTATAATTACCTTATTTGTTTATTCAACTTTATTTATTACTAATTTTTTTAATGTATTTATTTATGTGTGTGTTTTAATATTTTTGTCTGTTTATTCTTCCTTTGTATTTATTTACCTTATTTATTTTCACCCATGGTATTTATTTCTGCCTGTCTTTTTTAAATTTTGTATGCATTTCTGCCTCATTATGCAAATGAGGAGGGGCTGTGTCTCAAGGGGTCATCTTCTCTGCTATTGGTGGACCAGTCAGACAGGAGAGCTCCTACTCTGCCTGCAGACATCAACGATCTTGCCCCTCACACAGTCAGATGGCTTCCTTCAGTGCGCTGAGGTGTTTAACAACTCTGAAGACAATACTACCAGCAATGTCTTCCTTCTCTTTTCACGTAGACGCTCCGACAGACAGTGCTTTCAGTTTGCTGCATGCATGGACACAGAACTGCGGTATAGGGAGAAGCACACGGTCAGCTGGCTGCAGCTAAATCTGGAGTGCACTCGTATTCAATTCTGTATGGTAAATTCAGTTTTAACGGAGCAGAGCGAGCTGACAGGCAGAGTTAGAGACTTTTTCTGTCTGTTTCTCTCTTTACAAAGACGCATGTTGCAGTCAGAGTCTTCTCTGAAGAGGGCAATGAAGTCTCAGTAGTACCCATGCGAGCACCACATACAACACAATTTATCAAATTACACAACGGATATACAGTATGAAAATAAGATTGATTGGATTATACTCACAGGAAGTATAAAACCTGTTACATGCGTAACACAGTATTGTCAGGGAAATTACTTTACTTAGATTTAAGTACTGCAGTTGTACATTTGAAATACCTTCCTACCTTTCTGATAGGAAGCCTTCTTGAGGTGGTATAAAACATTTCTTCTTATATTCTGATTTCAGTTGTGAACAACTATGACCACATGAATTAAAAACTATAACACAAGTCTTGTTCATTAGACTACATGGTGTACAGTATTTGTGGACAGATTTTGTCCCAGGATTTATTATGCATTTCTTCTTCTTCGTTGCATGATTTAGAATAATAAGGGGAGAAATGGGTCTATTCTGAGTTCATCCTGCACTGCAGCAGCTAATAAAGTCCATTTAATCCCAAAAACTTTTCTTTTAGGCAGGCTGGAGCAGAAAACAACTCACCTTTCTCAAGTTGTACAGTAATGTCACATGTGTATGAAGGTGGATCAAACAAGCTAATCTTAAATGTCAAAGTAGAGAGGAGCCTAGTAGGCCTATTTATTTTCATTCATTACACAATATGAATAAGCTATGCAGACAGTTGTAAAGAAAGAACATCTTTTTCTTCTGTTCTCTACTTGTTATAGTTACACAGTATTAGGGTGTGGGCTGTATTAAAAGTATCCACTGTTCTCCCATGCTCTAACACACAGTAACGATGAAATGTGTGTTCTCACATTCTTCCTCTGTATGTACACATAAACAACAAGGCAGGGAAATATAAAAGGAATGTATTTTATTGTTCAGTGTACATGCTCACATCTGAAACAAACTTTACGTGCTTGATAACTCTCCCACCCCGTAGACATCTACACGTCAATACCGATTTATATTCATAGCGGCAAGTGCTATGTAGCTCCACATAGGGGACACAGGAAGTGACATATAGCACCTTCATGCGGCGTCGGAACCGCGTAGGAAATTCACAGCCGCACCGGCAGAGCTCCAGAACGTGCAACTCGGCTGGCTCACACGCGGACGCGCTACAAGTGCGAGGGCCCGCCCAACGCTGCTTGCAGCTTTAATTAGGGCCCGAGCACGACCGTGCGAGGTCCCTATTGAATTGCTCGGATTATATTTTTTTTTTTTTTTTTTTTTTTTTTTTTTTTCTGCAAAGTAGGCCCAAATGACATGGCCTAAACATACTCGAAAACTCACCAAAATTTGCAAACATGTCAGAACCGGTGAAAATTTCGTATTC
Organism: Micropterus salmoides; assembly: GCF_014851395.1. Taxonomy (NCBI): domain Eukaryota; kingdom Metazoa; phylum Chordata; class Actinopteri; order Centrarchiformes; family Centrarchidae; genus Micropterus; species Micropterus salmoides. The sequence goes on from NW_024043522.1 coordinate 9,168, forward strand.
TACAAGTTTCGCACATGGGCGTGGCAAAATGACTCGCTAGCGCCACCTGAAAATTGGAAATGATTAGCCCCTCGTTCACGTTCAACCTACATGTACGAAATTTTCTGGGGACATGTATCGTATCAAGACGCACAAAAAAGCCTCAAGAACCCATAGCCTAAAGTCAACAGGAAGTCGGCCATTTTGAATTTTATGGCCATTTTTGGATGATTTACACACTTCGTACTTTAACGAACTCCTCCTAGGGATTTAGTCGGATCGACGTCAAATTTCTGCTGTGCCTTCTAAAGGCATTGACGATGAAAAGTTGTGCTATTTGCGAGTTTTCGTCAATGGGCGTGTCCGTGGCGTCGATGATTCGCAATGAAACAGGAAGTTGTTGTAACTTCAGTGTACATGCTCACATCTGGACCAAACTGTACATGTAGGATGAGAGTCCCGCCCTGAACACATGTACATGCCGACATTCACCCACAGTCATAGCGCCACCTGCTGGCAACAGAAAGTGACCTTTAACGAAGCAGCCCCCGCCGCACGTTTCACCTACGTGCACGAATTTTCTGTGGTACGTGTATCTTGTCCAGACGCACAAAAAAGCCTCTTGGAGCCATAGCCTAAAATCAACAGGAAGTCGGCCATTTTGAATTTTACGTCAAATTTTGGATGATTTACACACTTCGTACTTTAACGAACTCCTCCTAGGGATTTAGTCCGACCGACCTCAAATTTGTGCTGTGCCTTCTAAAGGCATTGAAGATGAAAAGTTGTGCTATTTGCAAGTTTTCGTCAATGGGCGTGTCCGTGGCGTGGCGTCAAAGATCAGCTCTTCGCCATGACACGGAAGTTGTCGTAACTTCAGTGTACATGCTCACATCTGGACCAAACTGTACATGTAGGATGAGAGTCCCGCCCTGAACACATGTACATGCTGACATTCACACAGTCATAGCGCCACCTGCTGGCAACAGGAAGTGACTTTTAACGAAGCAGCCCCCGCCGCACGTTTACCTACGTGCACGAATTTTCTGTGGTACGTGTATCTTGTCCAGACGCACAAAAAAGCCTCTTGGAGCGATGCCTAAAATCAACAGGAAGTCGGCCATTTTGAATTTTACGTCAAATTTTGGATGATTTACACACTTCGTACTTTAACGAACTCCTCCTAGGGATTTAGTCCGACCGACCTCAAATTTGTGCTGTGCCTTCTAAAGGCATTGAAGATGAAAAGTTGTGCTATTTGCAAGTTTTCGTCAATGGGCGTGTCCGTGGCGTGGCGTCAAAGATCAGCTCTTCGCCATGACACGGAAGTTGTCGTAACTTCAGTGTACATGCTCACATCTGGACCAAACTGTACATGTAGGATGAGAGTCCCGCCCTGAACACATGTACATGCTGACATTCACAGACAGTCATAGCGCCACCTGCTGGCAACAGGAAGTGACTTTTAACGAAGCAGCCCCCGCCGCACGTTTTACCTACGTGCACGAATTTTCTGTGGTACGTGTATCTTGTCCAGACGCACAAAAAAGCCTCTTGGAGCGATGCCCTAAATCAACAGGAAGTCGGCCATTTTGAATTTTACGTCAAATTTTGGATGATTTACACACTTCGTACTTTAACGAACTCCTCCTAGGGATTTAGTCCGACCGACTTCAAATTTGTGCTGTGCCTTCTAAAGGCATTGAAGATGAAAAGTTGTGCTATTTGCGAGTTTTCGTCAATGGGTGTGTCCGTGGCGTGGCGTCAGAGATCAAGTCTTCGCCATGACACAGGAAGTTGTTGTAACTTCAGTGTACATGCTCACATCTGAACCAAACTTTACGTGCTTGATAACTCTCCCACCCCGCTATGGAGGACCGATCCTGACACAGTCAGAAATAAATACAGAAATAAATAAATGCTCAATAAATAAATAAGCATCCAATTAAATACACAAAAAATAAGTAAATAAATAAATGTAGGTAGTAATTAAATTATACAAGGAGACATAAATGTATATATTTAATTAGTGCCTTTACTTATTCACCTTTGTTATAATTACCTTATTTGTTTATTCAACTTTATTTATTACTAATTTTTTTAATGTATTTATTTATGTGTGTGTTTTAATATTTTTGTCTGTTTTATTCTTCCTTTGTATTTATTTACCTTATTTATTTTCACCCATGGTATTTATTTCTGCCTGTCTTAAATTTTTGTATGCATTTCTGCCTCATTATGCAAATGAGGAGGGGCTGTGTCTCAAGGGGTCATCTTCTTGCTATTGGTGGACCAGTCAGACAGGAGAGCTCCTACTCTGCCTGCAGACATCAACGATCTTGCCCCTCACACAGTCAGATGGCTTCCTTCAGTGCGCTGAGGTGTTTAACAACTCTGAAGACAATACTACCAGCAATGTCTTCCTTCTCTTTTCACGTAGAGCCGACAGACAGTGCTTTCAGTTTGCTGCATGCATGGACACAGAACTGCGGTATAGGGAGAAGCACACGGTCAGCTGGCTGCAGCTAAATCTGGAGTGCACTCGTATTCAATTCTGTATGGTAAATTCAGTTTTAACGGAGCAGAGCGAGCTGACAGGCAGAGTTAGAGACTTTTTCTGTCGTTTCTCTCTTACAAGACGCATGTTGCAGTCAGAGTCTCTGAGATGCGAGCACGACATACAACACAATTTATCAAATTACACAACGGATATACAGTATGAAAATAAGATTGATTGGATTATACTCACAGGAAGTATAAAACGTACATGGTCTATTAAAGTAAAGTAACACAAAAATGTCAGGGAAATTACTTTACTTAGATTTAAGTACTGCAGTTGTACATTGAAATACCTTCCTACCTTTCTGATAGGAAGCCTTCTTGAGGTGGTATAAAACATTTCTTCTTATATTCTGATTTGAGTTGTGGACAACTATGACCACATGAATTAAAAAAATTAAACATTTCACTGCCCAAGTCAGCTATAACACAAGTCTTGTTCATCAGACTACATGCTGTACAGTATTTGTGGACAGATTTTGTCCCAGGATTTTATGCATTTCTTCTCTCGTTGCATGATTTAGAATAATAAGGTGAGAAATGGGTCTATTCTGAGTTCATCCTGCACTGCAGCAGCTATAAAGTCCATTTATCCCAAAACGCTTTTCTTTTAGGCAGGCTGGAGCAGAAAACAACTCACCTTTTCAAGTTGTACAGTAATGTCCATGTGTATGAAGGTGGATCACACAAGCTAATCTTAAATGTCAAAGTAGAGAGGAGCCTAGTAGGCCTATTTATTTTCATTCATTACACAATATGAATAAGCATGCAGACAGTTGTAAAGAAAGAACATCTTTTCTTCTGTTCTCTATGTTATAGTTACACAGTATTAGGGGTGTGGGCTGTATTAAAAGTATCCACTGTTC
>NW_024043523.1:0-27882 GCF_014851395.1 Micropterus salmoides
CTTTATGAAAAGAGCTTTTTGGTCTAATCATTAAAAATGGATTCCCAGGACCAGAGCTTAATTCTCTCGTGGATGCGTTGGACATAAACCACTTGCAGAAGAGGCGTTTGAGCGCCATATCGCCTTTTCTGTCTCGTGTTTTCCTCTCATCTCGTGTTTGTTTTCAACCCTCTCAGCCATGGCCTCGCTCCCTGGGCCCTCTTCAACACTTTGCTTACAGCTTGTAAACAGTGAATAGTGGCCTTGAATCTGACATGCTGATCTGTGTATTGTACATGCAGTCACGACCAAACACAGTCCTGAAAGCTTTGGCGGACTATATGTTATGACATTGGTGGTGCAGTGCACATCACAGTACTGATAACAAGGGTTTGTGAGAAATGGCTCCTTAAAGCATTGCTATGTAGGATGATATTTTCATTTTCCCTTAAATTTCCAAACGACCAATCTTTCTTTCTTAAAACTACTTATCATAGGAGCTTATATTCTAGTATTTCATTAATAGGACATGACAAAAATCATCCCTTATGTACTCCTAATTAAACAAAGGCCTCTGCTAAAGGGTGTCCATTAATTTTTGTGTCACCATTATAATCTGACCGGCAGGCCTCTGTTGGCTGTTTTGTCTTTCCATCATTTTATATTCAATTAAAACAGAGGTGATGGTTCACTGGCCTCTTATCCTAATGCAGTGTGCTATCCCACCCGCAGGTACCAATATTTTCTTCATCAGCAGGATATTTTACTGGAAGGTGAGTGTGTCGTCCTTTAGTGGTAATAGATGTTGGAGTGTCAGTTCTGCCGCATAGAGCTGCTGTAGTAGAATTATTAGCATTGCATTAGCTTTGGTTGTAGTGGAGAGCTGTTTGACTGTAGGAAATATACTTATTTACACACCACAAGCTCATTGGGCAGATGTACACACTCATTATTGTTTTTGTCACTAAAAGTAAGCGTTGGTTTCTTCAAAGAAAATATAATTTATGTTGATGCTTTCTATATTACTGTTTATCAAAGATTATTCTATGCTCTTTAAAAGAACTATAATACATTTTGTATTGATCCAAGGCTAATATGTGTCTGTTGGTTTTGTGTGTGTGTTGTGTGTGTGTTCGTTCCTGTGGCTTCCAGATTGCCGTGTCCCACAACACACAGCCGCACTGCTGGCGTCCTATGCTGTTCAATGTAAGTGCTCCCTGGATAATATCCCTCTACATAACGCTGGAAAGGCGTTCATTAGGGCTCTCTTTCGCTAGTTAAATGTAATGTCCGCAGCGGCTCCAGTGCATTTGTAACTGCTACTCTGAAGCCATTATGATTCAATTAAGCCGTGTGGTGATATTTGATATTATTCACAGTGATATGAATATTCAATGTGATTGTGGTTCGGTTTTTACAGTTGGACCATTTAAAAGCGTCCTTATTTTCCAAAAATGGTACTGTGGGCATGGAAATGTGCTAGAGGAATGGCAACTTTTAATTATTCTTTATTTCTTTCCTATTTATTGAGTATCCAAATTTCTGAAATTGCTGCACTTGAGTGCTGAAAGGACAAATAAATAAACCTTCTAATTCATCTAGATTATATTGTTGCAAACTCCATCAACACTTTCATTGAAGAAACCCAGATTTTGCTACAGGCTTCCCAGTGAATATATAGCTGTTTGTTGTTCCTTGCTCCCAACGCTGTTCCAGGACCTGGAAAAAAAATCAATGAAAAAAATAACATGGGTTAAAAAACATCTCTACAGACAGAGTATGCCAGCAGACGTTCAACACTCAGCGCTAACCTCATCTGCTGTTGTGATTTAGCGTTTGGGTTAAATGCTGACCGGCCCCTCTGTCATCAGAATATGACTCCTGACACACTGCTGTGTTGGTCTGTCTCCACCGCTCTTCCTTTTTACTGCTGCTCATTGTGTGCGTGCAGCCTGTTTGCCCTCTGATCAGCCCTTATCATCCACCTCTGCTTACCCCTTTTTTTTTTTTCACACGTATAACCCCTCACACACCCCTTCTGCCCCCTCTTTCAGTCTCTCTCCACCTCTCTGGCATATTTTGTGGGGAATTTGCACTGCTTCAGTATATAGGTCAGAGAAGAGATTTGGCCTAGACTACCAACATCATGACACTACTGCTTTTACCCCCACACAGACACACACTCTGTAGCTAGGTCTATGCTGTCACTTGCACAGTGCCAGCCCAGATTATGAAGATAAATGTTTGCTTTGGGGGGAAAAAACGGCTTGAAGCAGCTGCTATGCTGCTAATTCAGTTAGCTTGGCCCAAGTGCCAGCCCTGATCACTAAATCCTGTGCTAAAGCTTGCATTCTCAAACACCACAAATCCCACCAGTAGACCTAAAGTCTTTCTTGAAATTGACCAAATACTCTGAAAACCATAGCAACCCTCCTTTCCTCAGAAATGAGATCTTGAAATGAACACATTTGCTTTGCTTCATTTTAAAGCATGAGGAGCTTGTGAAATGCACCTTTTCATTATCTACAAAAATGTTGCATCACCACACTTGGACTAAATTACCACATGCATGTAAATCCATCGTCACAGATGCTTAGGCTACCGGCTAGTAGGTCAGTACAGGGACTACTTCAGTGAATCGATGCTTTTGAGCTTCAGCCTTGATATTGCGCTAAGTCTTTGGGGATGTTTCTGACTGCAACCAGAGATCTGGGTTCCTATGCAGTATGGAATTTTGATTTCAGTAATTTCCCTAGATGAGTATGGGGAAAAGAAAGTAAGGAAATGCATTTGTGTTTCCTGACTATTGCTCCAATTTAGTTTTCTAATACCTAAAATTCCAAGCGCATAACAGTAGGTAGGGACATGCCCCTTCCATTTCTCAATATATCGCAATAAATTTGATCCAAAATTTATAGATGCATGTTTTAGTATTTCCTGGTGGTCTCCAGTTTTTCAGACATGTAAGAATGTGGACAGCAGTGTGCATTATTTCCTGACCCGAAGCTCTGTGTCGCTGCTGTCTCTGCGTCCCCTTCGCTTAAGAGACACGTTTGCTCTGTTTGGGGCTGTCCACTGCTCCAGGATGCTTCCTGTGAGCGGCTGCTTTATCGGAGGGTGCTGAAGTTAACATTTCTGTGGATTTGTGGTGAGATTTATGCCTAACACAACAACACATGCCCACCAAAAATAACGTGGCGTTATTGCACTAAATGATTTTAATCTCCTGGCGCTGCCGCATGCTTAAACACTAAGTGCACATTCAGCGTTTCCCCTAGCGATGATGCTTACTTACTGGAACAGGATTATCAGAGGCTGTGAGACATTTGCAGCTAAGGTGAAGATTCTTAGTTAGTTTCGCCATTGTGATTGTCCCAGTGCCTTCCTGTGTAAACAAATACTCGCCGCAAAATAAAAAAAGATGACAAACGATTGAAAACTGTGAGATGACAGCTGGCTGTGAAAGAAGTATCAACTACCAAGTGCAAATTTTGCTAAGGATGATGACGGAAACATTCTTGAATGTCAGTGGTTTGGTGATATTTTGTTTCCTAATGAGCCAAACCATACAAGTGATCATATCTCATAATGTGGGTGGTGGCGGCGCATAGATAAGATGCATGCTTTGGTGTGGGAGACCTGGTTCGATTCCCACTGTGAGACATTCGCTTTGGATAAAAGCGTCGGCTAAATTAATAAATGTAAACATGTTTGTGAATGAAGATGGCTGTGGTCTGCATTGAAAATTTGTTTTCATTGCCTATAGGCCAGTAGCCTACTGCATAACAGTAAAATTAAATCCATCCTTTCTGACATCCTTGTGGTTGTCTCGGTGTCTCTTTCCACCTCTCCGCCTGTTAAATTGTTGATGCGTTGACCCATCTCTTTCGCTCTCTCTCTCTCCTCTTGTTCTCTCTCTGTAGCTGAGTTGGGAGACTACAGTGAAACGGAGCATACAGCAGGCTACCTGTCGAATACTGCTTCATTTCCAATCCTCCGCAGACTTCCACAAGAGGCCCAAACATCACCAGCAGCACAGGTACACTGAGATGCAGAAACAAGCCCAGTTTGATCCCCCACACACATTCAAATGCATGTACAAACACAAAGGGACTCACACATTCGCATTAACCGTTCGTGTGGTGGTAAAATCACTCAAAAAATGAAAGAGGTTCCAGGACCTTGACGAGATCTCTGTATGGCCAGATAAAGAGACTGTTCATCTAAGGTCACTTCAGAGTCACTGTCGTATTAAATGTTGTTACATTGGCACCATTTTCAGCAGTAAAAGTCATTCATTCTGCCATCAGTGTTGGCATATTGGCACCTGTCAAAACAGAGATTGAAAAAAAATGTGTGGGAAAAATCACTACTTCACATACTTGCGTACATACTGACGCACACGTACGCACCATGGTACACACGCACACAAATGATTGCATGACACAGGTCATCTGACATTTTCCCTGCTGTTACAGGGCTCGACAATAACGGTGGCCCGATGGCCCGGGCCAGTAAAAAGTAAAATCGGGACAGTTGAACTTGCAACTTTGGGCCAGTGTCAAAACATTAGTATTAAAAAACGAATACAAAAAAATCACATTACAAACTCAACATCCTGCAGTTGTTTTTGCAGTTCTTTGCAGGTCTCAGTCGCTAGTTTGAAGTCTTCTTTTACACAGATTTAGAGGGAAATAAACCAGAAAGCAGCGTATGCTTTAGGGCGGGACTACCTTGTGATTGACATGTAGCTACCATGGCGACCTGTCAATCAGGATAGGGATAGAGGCGACTAGGATCCGCTGCTCTGTACACATTTAATTAGTAAATGGCCACTGGTCCGGTGGGGCCAGTTGCAAAAAAGTTTAACGTTGAGCCCTGTCATATCTCTAATCACCCATTTCTGTTGTTTGTTTTTGTGCCCTTCATATTCTCTCTTCTTCCCCACCTGTCACTTCCTTCCCCCTCCTCCCAGTGGCCTATCTCCTGCCTCAGAGTTTAATTATCTGAACACAGCACGCACGCTGGAGCACTACGGGGTAGAGCTGCACTATGCAAGGGTAAGTAACGTTTATTCTGTGACCGTTAACACCCGTCTGTTTGGTGTGTGTGCTCTATATACGCTGATTGTCTGTTGCCTCATCGTTTTCTTTCCCCAGCAAAAAGCATTGCCGCGTCACTCTAGCCTTCTCTCCCTTCTCCTACAACATAATTCAACCCGTGGTATCAGAATGTATATAATAAGCCCCAGTCTGCACTCCGCTATCACAACATGGTTGCTTCAACGCTGTCATTACCGCAGCAGCTGAGGAGGAATGAGAACAGGTTGGAGGAGCTGCAGCGTGTACAGCTGATGTTGATGCCCACACATTGGCGTTGCAGCTCTCACTGAAACAGCAACAGATAGTAGCAGAGTAGCCGAATCATCATTTATTCTTTCATAGATTTCTATTGGATAGACATAAATCTCAATTTCTACTCTGGCCACTGTGTTAGAGTTAAAGCTGAAGGAGTCAACCATGATGTCATTGGAGTGAAAGTTGTGTTGCGGTTGTCCTTAAACGTACTGACGGTAAACCTGCTCACATGTCATGAGGTTATTTATTTTTTTATTTGTCTGAGGTCAGAAAGTGATTAAAGAAAAGATTTGAAGCAGATTATTTTGTTATTACATAAGCATTGCTTGCATCATTTGGTTGGGGAGTAGCCTTGCTTTTTAATGTAATAATCTTTCCTTTAGGAGTAAAAGGTTGAACATTTATAAGCAATGAATTTATGAACCTTAATAAAAAAAATCTAAATTTCAAAGCATGCAGCAACGGAATAATTAAGCAAGAAGTATAAAAAGTCGTCCCTTTAAATGGGGTCACTAGCTAGGAAAAAAGTCATGAACAGAACAGAACAATCTTGAAATGGTTAACAGTCTCCATGCTTGTTTTGGCTATTCATATTATTGATTAGCAAAGGTTTCAGTCAATCAATTTTGTTGTCTTCATAAAGCAGCACAGGATAACATATTTCAGCACTCTGTCACTGTCAGTATCACATTGCAGGATGTCCAGTGTAAACTGTATAAAATTACACTTATACATTAGATAACCAATTACAACCCATTGGACCCAGGCCTAAACCCATCCTCGCATACTGTTGTGAGTTTCTTTCAGTGTGTCATTAACCTCTAGGCAGGCGGACCCACAGGGCAGGTCTTGTTTTCAGCAACGTCTGCTTGTTTTGTAGAAGTGAGGAAGCCTACCAAAAACCACACTCCATCACACTCTCTTCCCATGTTCACAGGACCAGAGCAACACAGAGATTCTTATTGGGGTGATGTCTGCCGGCATTGTGGTTTACAAGAACAGGGTACGGATTCTATTTCCCATGGTGAGTGACACACACACACAAAACATAAATTACATGCGTTGTTAAGTGTTCACTATCTGTGTGTGAGCTGCGAGACGTATCTGTTGCCAAAGCCAGTTGTTGTGATGGGATGTGTATGGTGTTCAAATGAGAGGTTACTTACAAAGATTACTCCACGGTTGAAATGCGCGGGGAGGGAGACGGAGTGAAGCCGTCGATGGTGAGACAGAAGGTTTTGGTGAGAACGTTGGGACCTACGTGGATTTTATCAGATTGTCACAGGCCAGTTTTAGAAAGTTGGCTTGAATCCATGATTAAATTTCGGTGAGTCAGTTGGTCAGGGTGGATGTGTAATCATCAGCACAGACGTGGAGATCATGAAAACCGATGAAAACACAGAGGGGGAGAAGGTAGTGGATGAACAGCAGAAGCCCAAGTACTTGGAAGTTTGGGAGAGGTGTCAGTTCGGTAGCAAGCGGGCAAACCTCTTTGTGTGTTGGGGGGCACAATATAGACAGAAAGAGATAAAAACATAAATACTTTTTGAACGAGCATGTGTACCTCCAAACTAACTGCAGTTTCAGAAACTCAGCGCGAAACAAAAAAGTAGTTTGTGATCAAACAGTTTTAGTTACACCTGCTTCGAACCACAAGCAAGGTTGGTGAAAAACCAACTGTTTCAGGAAGCTACTCTGTGGCCAACAGCAGAAAAGCTGGCAGCTCTCAGGTGTGAATGGAAAACGGAGCGCTGCTAGAAAGAAACACAAGCCCTTCTCCATTGATACTTTCATGCTAAAAACCATTAGCAACTCCGCTGGAACTGTTGAATCTTTGCTGCCTTGCTTCCTGTGGTTCGAGCGTTAACTGTTGACACGACTACAGAGCGCTTCTCCGTCATTTCCCCTGATCTGGGGAATCAAACTGTGGATGTTCTTGTCACCTCTCTGTCCGTCAGTCTGCTGCCAGCTCCACTTGAAGCGCCTCCAGGGACCCTTTTACTGAAAAATGTGCTGCGTAATCATTTAGCAAAACTCTCACATGGTGATAATTGACATGGCGTGTTTAACCTTGGTTGATCGTTTCTATCTCCACCAGATTTTTACTAGGGAGGAGGAGGCTTCGTGTTGAACTAGGTTTCCAGGAAATATCACAGCCATCAAATCTGCTTGCTCTCCTTCTGTTTTGTTTTATTCACCCCTCCTGTTGAATTCACTTACTCTCATCACTCGATATGTCTCTTGCTCTCTGCTGTCTCCAAAGCACCCATTCTAGGAAATCTACCATACTCTGCTGCTGCACTGTGGGAGGCTAAATGTTCATGGGTGCCGGGGGTGGGATAGTAACTGCTCATAATCCCTGTAACTCCGGAAGATAATTCACTCGTGTGTAGGCTTAATGCACACACACGCCCTGACCAAATACACATAGCAGCTGGTGTGGGGGCGTGTGTGTGTGTGTGTATGTGGTAAGATGAGTTTGAGTGTGTGACATTGTGGGGACCAAATTCATAAATCCGGGGACTCTCCTCCCCTTCGGGGACAGAGAGCATGACGGTTTTTAGGGTAAAGAATTGGGTTTTTGGTTAGAGTTTAGGTAAGTCTCCATGAAAAGGAGCTAAATAAATGTATTGTAGTGAATAAACATGCGTCAAAGGTCCTCCTAAGTCGAGAAAAAAATAGCTGTGTGTGTGCATAGTGCACAGTTGAGCTAAGTTTAGAGACCAACAGCGGTGTCCCCAACAGCTGTCCACTACCATGTGTTAGGAAGAGAGAGACATAACAGTCAATAGTGTCTCTCAACCCTACGCTCACTTTTTTTCCTCCCGCTCTTCTTTATTTTCTCTTTTTCATTCTCGCTTAAACAAAGGCTCACTGTTTCTACATCTGCTTTAGTCCTGTCACTTCTCGAGGTGTCTCTCCTCTCTCGTCATTTTTCCTCTTACTTGCTATAAATTGAACTGTAAGATACAATGAGTAAGTGTTGAGAGGGAGAGAGGAGAGAGAAACATTTAGTAGTTTGCCTCTTTCCTATTTCTGTTCCCAACAGCCTGACAAATGAGACGTACTTAGATGGGGCATGACTCATACTCTGCCTAAGCGTGTGTGTTTGTTCATGCAAGTGTGTGTGTGAGTAAGTATGTAAAATATATTTAGCATGGAGTGATGAGTCACAGCAGCAACAGAGCTCTGGGAAGGGATTATTTACTCTGCCGATCATCAGTAGACATCTTACTGTGGCCGTGTGTGTGTGGTGGTCTTGTGATTCGAACATTATTTTATACCGTTTCCGCCTCTTTAGACGCATCACTTGATAATACACAGAGTGATGACAAATGTTGGACTCTAGTGTGTTCTCTTATAACCCACACCTCCAGCTGTGGACGGAGGAACGGGTCAGAGGTTAAATGAACAGTGGGAAGTGACTCATGGGTCAGCTTACTTGAAGAACAGGCGATTCATTGACGAGTGTGCTTTTCAATTCTATTTATTGATTCCTGAAGGAGAAGTTTGGATCTGCGGTGCCTCTGTAGACATTGCCAGTTATGAATGCTTAGATTATGGTGGACTGGAGCAAGTGTGGCTGAGTGTAGCTAAACACTAACTTCCTTCTATTTTTAGTGCTGGGCAATGATTCAAATTTTTAATCGCATTATTTTCTGCGATTAAATCACATTGTTATGCACAAAATTGAATAATGAATTCTAAAGTACTGTATTATGCACTTTTAATTTAAATGTACTACTATGTACACAAAAGTGCAATAACGTGTGGTTTGCAAACACTTTAAACAAATAAGGTGCTTTGTTCCCTTTACACAGTAAAAATAAAATATTTCTTGTAAATCTCAACCTAAACATTTAATGTAATCAAATCAAATATAAAACCAAAGCTGTTTGCCGCTGCCAGGGCATAACTTGTCAGTCCAGACCCACGATCATAACATCATAAAAGGCACCTTCTGAGCAACAGGTTAACTAACATACGTAAATCTGTTTTTTTCAGAACAGGTATCAACAGAAACATTTTCTTTTATTGTGGACCAGCATAAACAGTCTATGTTCAGTAGCAAGTGTCCCTGTTAGTCAGGGGAACTGTCGCGGGGTGCTCGCCTCACACACACACTCGCCCGCTCGCTGCTGAAGTTGAATTGTCTTGAACTTTTTGTACGCAATGCTCAGCACAAATCATTGGAGAGTAGCGTACAGAAGCCGTTTCCATGGTTACTCTCCATAGAGCGCCTGTGCTCCTGTTCACCAGAGCAAACAACAACCCCACGGGGCCAAGCGACTATGTTGTGATTTTAAGAACATTCCTAACACCGTCATCTTCCCCAATACTAATCAGCTTGCAGTGCGTAGCTATCCACTTCATTATGCCGTTTGATCGCTTGTCTTGCTTTTGTTATCTACTTCTCCCACACGCTGCATCCAGCGTAGTCTGCCGAATCCTCCCTCCACTGCTTGTTTGGGTGGGTGATTTGCAGGCTGATCAACATCCCGCCCCTGTTTATTTTACTTTTATCATTTGAAATACCACTGACGTGCCAGAGGTTCTGTCATTGCAAAGTTATGCTGTGCATCCAAGCATTGTACAATCTCTTTAAATTCTAGTTTTTATTCCAAATTTTCCAAAAGATACCAAAATCCCTAACCTGGTTCCAGACATAAATAGCCCCCAGATGTCTGATTTATTCATCAATTTAAATAGGTCTGGTGTTTTGCTCATTTACGACTTTTTCTGCATGTTGGAGAAAAAGTCGATTAATCCAATTACAAAGCTTTGTAGGCGGCGTAAGGAATGTCAACATCATCTTTCTGCATAGCTAGCTAGCTATATAACTACAGCAATGAAAAATAGTGACCAGAAAATATCCTCAAAAATAGCGGCAAGTCGATAAGAATAATGCAACTATACAGTCTTTTGTTAGTCAGATTACAGACATAGTGACCTTTTTGAGTTTTATATATAATATTATATATAAGATTCCCTCAGTGTAATCCTCACATAGATTCAATGATGGACTGGGACAAAATGATACAGAAAATATAGTATTATGTCAGAAAAAGATGATTTTTCCAGCCTTAAAGTTACTTAATGGGAAACAAAAAAGGATAAGATAATGAGGAGTTACAGATAGAAGCACCTTTCACATATTATTAGATTTGTTGTGTATTTTTTTTAGATGGTTATGGTATTGCCAGTAAAGCAAGTATTAAACACATGTTTGAGTTATGATTTTCAGCTAATTTAAGTGCTGTATGATTGTATTCTTTTTTAGCATTACATAATTATCAAAATTACATTTATTGAAGATTGTTTCGTGTTTTGTGTTGGGGCATGCCTACTACTGTTACAAAAGTGTAAACAACATTAGTGTGTCAAATTCAATACAGGTGATATAACTAACTTAGGTTAATTAGTTAATTTAATGTTTTTGTCTTCTCCTGCTTCTAGGTTGAAAATTGTGAAAATCTCCTTCAAGTGCAAACAGTTCTTCGTCCAACTAAGAAGAGAAGCAGTAGGTGTACACACACACACCACTTTACCACCACCTCCCTCCCTCAATTGTGTTTAGTTTGTGCTGAGATAAAGGAGTTTACCCAGTGTGTCTGTGTGTGTGTGTGTGTGGTGTTCTGTTCATGCTGACTGTAAATGTGTGTATAAACTGTAGATGTTAGATGAGCTGATTCTGCATATGTGTGTGTAATCAGTGTCAGATTAACCCCCTGCTGTTTGTGTCCTGGTTGCCTCTCCTTTAATCCCCTACTGTGCCCTGCATCCCTTGTTTGAGACGTGAAGCTCTTTCTATTCTCAGTGCAGCAAACAATTCCACAGACAGCTGATCTGTCGCTGTCACAGGCAATTTGATGTTTATTTTCCCTTCAAATGTTAGCATAGTCCTCCTCATCCTTCTTGCAGTACTCCTAAATTTGAATCCTTTATAATAAACAGAGTAGGTACTGAGATTTAACAGTTATAGTTGATAATACAATTCTTTTATTTTCATTTTTTCTCTCCCATTCTTCTCTCAGCATCCTCCCTGAATGCATCTAGAGAGCTGCACTGGCCTTGAACATGGCAAATATTTTATTTAACTGATAATAAATAGATTGCATTTAATGCTGGGATTTTCAATGTCTCCCTCTACTTCTCCATCCATGTCCACTTGTTGTTCACCTTATACTGTCTAGTTCTTGTTCTGTCCTTCTGTCAGTCTTCCTTTCTTTGTTTCTCTGTCTCTTTAAGTTAAATTAAAATAAGAATTCTTGGCGAAGCCACTCTGGGTCACCTTACACACATACAATGAGCTTTGAGTAATAAAACATTGGTAATTAATTTTAATCAACTGGCTTTAAGATTTTGTAAATGGAAAACAAATGAAACTCTGTACCTTGTTACATTTAATGTTGCTAGGTTCATATTGGGATCTGTGACCTTTGTATGTGTAGCCTATTGCATCAAATTCCTATGGAATTAAATGTCATAAATGACATGCACAGTAGTTTGAAATTCTGTTTCCCAAAAAGGGGTATTTATGGATTGAGTCAGCTGCAACATCTGAACACCATGTTGTGATTACATATATGTCAAAACTAAGATGCACACAGAGAAATCTAAAAGGTAATATAGATTGTGAGCTAAAAATAGTAAACTGTCAAAACAGTTAAGCTAGCTAAAACTAATGAGTAGATAAGTCATACTCAAGTAGATAATTAAAATTAATGGTTAAACAACAGAAACTGTTTGCCAAAAGTAATTAATAACTGTTGATATAGTTAAGCTAGGTAAACTAATGAATATACAGTCAAAACGGTTATCTTAAAGTAGTGGATAATTGTTTGAAGTAGATAATTAATATTATAGTTGGTTAGGTAAAAGCAATGGATAATCAAAAAAGCTAGCTATAACTAATGAATAAACTGTTGAAGTAGTTAGCTTAAATGGTTGAAGTCGTTAGCTAAAGTAATGAATAAACAGTCGAAGAGTTGGCTTCAAGAAATGGATAAATGTTGGGAGTTGAAAACTAAAATGAATGGATGAATGTTGAAATTGTTAGCTAAAAGTAATTGATAAATACACTGTACAAAATTATAAACGCTACAACACTTTTGTTTTTGCCCCCATTCACAATGAGCTGAACTCAAAGATCTGAGACTTTCTCTATGTACACAAAAGGCCTGTTGTCTCTGTTTTGTCACGAATCTCAAAATCTGTGATAGTGAGCATTCTCCTTTACCGAGATAATCCATCCACCTCAGGTGTGGCTATCAGATGCTGATCAGACAGCATGGGTATTGCACAGGTGTGCCTTAGGCTGGCCACAATAAAAGGCCACTGGCATCTGACACTTTGGAGAGGTGTTCTCTTTATGGATGATTCCCGGTTTTCACTGTACAGGGCAGATGGCAGACGTGTGTGGCGTCGTGTGGTGGAGCAGTTTGCTGACGTCAACGTTGTTGATCGAGTGGCCCATGGTGGCGGTGGGGTTATGGTATGGGCAGGCTTGTGTTATGGACAATGAACACGGGTGCATTTTATTTATGGCATTTTGAATGCTCAGAGATACCGTGACGAGATCCTGAGGCCCATTTTTTTGGCATTCATCCACGTCCATCATCTCATGTTGCAGCATGATTATGCACAGGCCCCATGTTGCAAAGATCTGTGCACAATTCCTGGAAGCTGAAAACATCCCAGTTCTTGCAGGGCCAGCATACTCACCGGACATGTCACCCAGTGAGTGTTTGGGATGCTCTGGATCGGCGTGTACGACAGCGTGTTCCAGGTCCTGCCCATATCCAGCAACTTTGAACAGCCATTGAAGAGTGGACCAACGTTCCACAGGCCACAATCAACAACCTGATCAACTCTATGCAAAGAAGATGTGTTGCACTGCGTGAGGCAAATGGTGGTCACACCTGATACTGACTGGTTTCCGGACCCTGGCCTTTTATTGTGGCCAGCCTAAGGCACACCTGTGCAATACCCATGCTGTCTGATCAGCATCTTGATATGCCACACCTGTGATGTGGATGGATTATCTCTGTAAAGGAGAAGTGCTCACTAACACAGATTTTGACAGATTTGTGAACCATATTTGACAGAAATAGGCCTTTTGTGTACATAAAAAGTCTTTGATCTTTGAGTTCAGCTCATGATGAATGGGGGCAAAAACAAAGTGTTGCGTTTATAAATTTTGTTCAGTGTAGTTGAAACACACTTTACTTGCATTACTGTTAAATTTAGATAGATGGGTACTTACGGCCGAAGTGTTATTCAGTGGCCCACTAACTGTTGTCTTCTCCTCCTTGCACACAGACTGAGACCCGGGAGACGCTACTGGGTTTCAACATGGTGAACTATCGGGCCTGTAAAAACCTGTGGAAGGCCTGTGTAGAACACCACACCTTCTTCAGGCTGGAGCGGCCCATCCCACCACAGAAGAACTTCTTCGCTCACTATTTTACCCTGGGCTCAAAGTTTAGATACTGGTAAGAACAAGAGCACACACACACACTTTATATACACTCCCAGAGTGGGAGGAAATAGACAGAGAATCTCTGGAAAGTCCTGCCTTGATGGACAGACTTTGATTTGAGCTTAAATAATATTCGAACTATTCAACCATTCTTGGAAGATGCCTCAATTTCTTTTACAATTTAAGGACTATTTGAAAATGTTGACCCATCCACAACATGTACACACTCCAATACAGACACAAACACACACATACTTTGAGCAGACTTGTGGATGCTTTGTCTGTATTTCTTTCTGCCTGCCTCTCGCAGTAGTCCCATTTCAGGGAAACATCAGCAGAAATACATGAGTTGTTTCTTTTTGTATGAGAGGCTGAACACTGGAAGGCTAGTGTGTGCCTTTCATGCCACATTTCTCCAGAAATCCACAACTCAATTATTCAGGGTTTTCCTCAACAAAAGAGGAAAAGTAACTTTTGTTTGTGTTTGGCCTTGCAAAGAAAAGACTTCTACTACTAAGACTACTGTAAATTTTTCATATTTAAAGTTGGAAAGAGGACAAAGAAATCGAAATAAAATCAATTCAATGACACCTTAGCTACAGCTCTTTTGTCTCCTTTTTCTATGAATTTGGAGTGAGAGATGACCTAAGAGCTGGAGGTCTTGTGATGCATTATTGAGCAGCACTGATGCAACGCAAGCGAACCTTGCTCAAATGTTAGGCCTGATGCTGTGTGTCTGGCTGTGTTTTCGTCCTTATTGACTGACTTTCCAATACAACAATTTTGAATTGCGGATTTGTGTTGTTAACATGTTATTAACAGTGTATTGCATGGTAAAATAACCATATTGTTGTTTTGAACTTGTTACTGGCTGGCAGGCTATGCTCTTAACGCTGGTTTTATTTGGCCTGATTTGTTCATTTGAATCAGAATCAGAAAATGCTTTATTGCCAAGTAGTTTTTACACATACAAGGAATTTGCACCTCACGTAGACAAAGATACAGTTGACTTGAAGGCTGGATTTTTCTAGAAGATTTGAGTGACTGAAGCCACCTAAGTATCTCTTCTTATTGAAGAACAAAACTGTATATTCCTGTAGTGTGAAAACAATATCTCACTACATATCTTAAGGTCAGATAGGTCAACTAAAAGTAAACTTTTAGTTAAAAAATCAGTTTTTGAAACCTTGCTAAACCTAAGAGTTGAAGATTTTCATCCTGTTTCACTTCTGTTAAAGTTTTATTTTCTAAGAGTCCATTGTTTTTGTTGTTTCTGTCCCTAGCGGGCGGACGGAGGTGCAGTCTGTGCAGTATGGAAAGGAGAAAGGCATCAAGGACAGAGTTTTTGCCAGGTAATCGACATATCTTTCATGTCTTTCTTGGTTAGTTTGATGTAGCCATTCCCATCCTGTAAAGGTAGATAAACACTACATACACACAACTTTATTTATTATTACTATTGTTTTATTCTGGCCACAACTGAATTAAGCTGCGTTTCGACCACAGGAACTCTATACCCTGGAACTAGGAACCTTTGGAGGAACTCACTGCGTTTCCACCGTAGGGACCAGGGTCTAAATTTAGTTCTAGGGTCTTTATTTTACCCCCCAAAAGTCCCTGCTCGGGGGGTAGTACTTTCCGAAAGTACCGGTACTTTGGGGGGGTACAATGCTCCTCTCTTTACCACCAATAAATCACAATCAACAGTCAGATAGCCACACAAGTCTCGCCGACATCCGCCTGAGATTGTATGTCGGCATTTAATGTGTTGCTCAGAAATAGCAGCTAGCGTGCAGCGGTGTGTTTACAGCGAACAGCTGATGGAGTTACGCTAAATACTGGGTCCAGAGTTTTCATCAGTAAGGAAGTTTTTACACAGAGCCGAAGTCGGTCTTTTCATCTCCAAAACAAGAACAGCTGATTACAGCAGGTAATAAATTCGTTAAAAGTCCCGTTCTTCCGACGCTCAGGCGACATAGATGTGATGCTGCCAGCTGATCTGCAGCTCTTGTTGGCTGGAAATGTTTTAATAACCTTCCAATATTTTAGTTTCTTCCTCGTGCTGGAGTTATTTTAAGAACTTGATGGCTTTATCCAGTTTGTTATTAAATTTGTAACAATTTATCAAGTGTCTCTTCATTCCACACAACACACAAAAAGCTGTTTTTAATGGTCAAGCAAAGCCTATAGTTTTTCATTATATTCCAATAACTTCTGATGTTTATTTATACATTTTTCTCATGGATAGTGGTTACTAAATAATGATACCAGCCCATCGCTTTATACACAGTATAGGCCTACATCAGCTGGTTAATTTGCCTAATCTTCACCAGTCTTTAGACCACGGTGGAACACACATAACAATGGGCTGAAGGAACCTTTTAGTTCCTTGAAAAGAGATCCGGGGACGAAAGGCGGCTTTAATATCTTGGTCTTTGCAGATCTCCCAGTAAGCCATTGGCCAGGAAGTTGCTGGGTGGAACTGACTGGGAGTCGGTCAGCAGGAACAGCCTATCAGATGAGAGACTGGAGACCCAGAGCCTGCCCACTCGCTCACCGCCTGGGACGCCCAATCAGTGAGTCCAAGTTTCAGGGTTCATACCAGGTTGGGGTCCACTTCAGCTTCATTTCAGACAATTATGGCAGTGGACATTTAAATGTAATCATATTCAACATGTTGAGGAATATTTAAAATTACTTTCTTCTCATGTGTTGAATTCATTCAGTTAAAAGGGAAGACAGATAGTTTTAAAGCAACTATAATTCAGTATTTTTTAATTAATGTCCCTAGAAAAAATACAAATCTTTTAATGGGTAAGTCTCTGTAGTACGGAAGAGGATTAGGGCCACATGTGAAAATGTTTGTTCTACGTTTAGTCAGTCTGCTTTCTGTGATCAGGAAACCTGTTCTGAAAAATTTGCTGCTGTCTAAAATTGTGATTTATTATTGATTTAATAATTAGTAAATAAGAGTTGGTTCTGAGCATACGTTGGATGCCAGCATTATTTGGGTATGTCAGTATTTGATACCCACAGCAGCAGCACATTTTAGTCAGTATCAAGTTGTATTCCCCCCCTTGAACAGTATGTGTCTTGTCAGGAATTCGCTGTTTGTACAAGAGGGCACACGACTACGCCCATCGTCTGTTGGCCACCTGGTCGATCATGTGATCCACGCTTCACCCAGCCTGCCTGTCTTCTCCTCCAATCACAAGTCGGCGTCGTCCACGCAGGCCAACAGCATCAGCTTGGACTCCACACCGTAAGTCTCGCCCTTGCTTGGGCGCATGATGGAATTATGACCGTCAGCGGAAAATTGTATTGTTCTCATTTTCCGTGTGCGCCGCGTCCTTTCCTTTCTTCCTCTGTATTCTTGTTTTTGATGCACACACACACCCGCCCACTTTCTTTAAAGCTGTTTCTCTTTGGGGGAGAAAAAAATCAACTGACTTGGTGGCAGGGAAATAGATTTCACTGTAAGTCAACTACCGCATAAATAAAGCAACCCCCACCCCCCCCAACAAAAAAAAGAAAAAAACAGCCACCCTTTCATTTTGAAGTTTAATTTTACTCATCGGTGTTAGTGCCACTCTGTCTGACTGTACTGCTGAGTTGACTGGTTTTTAAATGTCTGTCTGTGACTGTGGCTTCTCCCAACAGTTCACACCCTCTCCCAGTGTCACTTAGCTGGCCCCATTGAAAAGATGAACCCTTTGAAAAACCGCTTGTAAAATGTGTTTATAGCGGGTAGCAGGGCGGAGAGTTTGTACTTGGCTGAACTAAGGATTAGTGTGTGTGTGTGTGCGCGTGTGTGTTTTCTGCATGTTCTAAATGTGCTCACACACTATAAAATATCTGGTGAATCCCTTTAAGTAGTGTAATAAAGTTCCACATTTCTGTTTCAAGGCCTGGAAGCCTGTGAGTAAAAGGCTGTTCATAATTGATTCTGAAAACACTGGAATCTCTCTTTCAGTAAACGTCAGTACTCGTCTACAATGCCTTCTAATCCTCTTTGTTACAAATATTGTCTCAGAATATTGTGGCATGGCCTTCACGACTTTGGTCTTTGTTAGCAAATTGATCACAAACCTTGTGGAATGTGAGGTTAGAAATACTTAGCGAAGACTGGGTTAAATTGCAAACCAGTCGTTTGCTCTCTTGCTAAGCTGCTCACTCACTCAGCCACGCTCGATTGACACCGTGTGAGCCTTTCTCCGAGCTAGCACGGTAATCTAATATTGTTTAGTCGCAACTTTTTTACAGGTTTATCGAAATCTAACAGCATTATTCTGTTGTTCCGAATAGAAAAAAATAGATAAGATATCATGTTATGTTTGAGTGTCAAGTAGGACCATTTTTATACAGGTGCTGGTCATATAATTAGAATATCATCAAAAAGTCGATTTATTTCAGTAATTCCATTCAAAAAGTGAAACTTGTATAATGTATATTCATTCCACACAGACCGATATATTTCCAGTGTTCATTCCTTTTAATTTTGATGATTATAACTGACAACTAATGAAAACCCCAAAATCAGTATCTCAGAAAATTTGAACATTGTCAAAAGGTTCTATATTGAAGACACCTGGTGCCACACTCTAATCAGCTAATTAACTCAAAACCCTGCAAAGGCCTTCAAATGATCTCTCAGTCTAGTTCTGTAGGCTACACAATCATGGGGAAGACTGCTGACTTGACAGCTGTCCAAAAGACGACCATGACACCTTGCACAAGGAGGGCAAGATACAAAAGGTCATTGCTAAAGAGGCTGGCTGTTCACAGAGCTCTGTGTCCAAGCACATTAATAGAGGCGAAGGGAAAAAGATGTGGTAGAAAAAGTGTACAAGAAAGGATATAACCGCACCCTGGAGAGGATTGTGAAACAAAACCCATTCAAAAATGTGGGGGAGATTCACAAAGAGTGGACTGCAGCTGGAGTCAGTGCTTCAAGAACCACCACGCACAGACGTATGCAAGACATGGGTTTCAGTGTCGCATTCCTTGTGTCAAGCCACTCTTGAACAAGACACAGCGTCAGAAGCGTCTCGCCTGGGCTGAAGACAAAAAGGACTGGACTGCTGCTGCTGAGTGGTCCAAAGTTATGTTCTCTGATGAAAGTAAATTTTGCATTTCCTTTGGAAATCAGGTCCCAGAGTCTGGAGGAAGAGAGGAGAGCACAGAATCCATGTGCTTGAAGTCCAGTGTAAAGTTTCCACAGTCAGTGATGGTTTGGGGTGCCATGTCATCTGCTGGTGTTGGTCCACTGTGTTTTCTGAGGTCCAAGGTCAACGCAGCCGTCTACCAGGAAGTTTAGAGCACTTCATGCTTCCTGCTGCTGACCAACTTTATGGAGATGCAGATTTATTTTCCAACAGGACTTGGCACCTGCACACAGTGCCAAAGCTACCAGTACCTGGTTTAAGGACCATGGTATCCCTGTTCTTAATTGGCCAGCAAACTTGCCTGACCTTAACCCTATAGAAAATCTATGGGGTATTGTGAAGAGGAAGATGCGATACGCCAGACCCAACAATGCAGAAGAGCTGAAGGCCACTATCAGAGCAACCTGGGCTCTCATAACACCTGAGCAGTGCCACAGACTGATCGACTTCCTGCCACGCCGCATTGCTGCAGTAATTCAGGCAAAAGCCCCAACTAAGTATTGAGTGCTGTACATGTTCATACTTTTCATGTTCATACTTTTCAGTTGGCCAACATTTCTAAAAATCCTTTTTTTGTATTGGTCTTAAGTAATATCTAATTTTCGGAGATACTGAATTTGGGATTTTCATTAGTTGTCAGTTTTAATCATCACAATTAAACGAAATAAACATTTGAAATACATCAGTCTGTGTAATGAATGAATATAATATCCAAGTTTCACTTTTTGAATGGAATTACTGAAATAAATCAACTTTTGATGATATTCTAATTATATGACCGGCACCTGTATGTTGAGCTGGAAATGAGCTACAAGTGTAAGAGGCATTCATATGTGCTTTTGGCCTGGACCAGTTTGTGTTTGAATGTCAGTAATTCGAATGAGTCACAAGATGCATTGTAGATATGGCATGTTTTTTCTGTTGACACAGTAGGAGAGTGTTTGTGTGTGTGTGAGAGAGAGAGAGGTGGTAGGATGGAACATTTCTCAGTTGGAAATCAAAGTGGTTAAGTAACATTACAGTGGTAGTTCCGCTGCCTACAAAGCTGCACAAACACACGCCAAGTTATTGGCTCATCACTCTGTTATGCAGCCAAAAGATGACATAATCACCTGCTCTCTCTTCCTCAGACAGCACACACATTATCCATGCATAAGAGTTTATTAGCTTTATGTAGTTTGTCCATCATGGTAGTCATTATCCTTTCGATACTTAATTTTACATTTCTATATTTAATTTATAATATATATTTATTAGCTCAGAATTTCATTCAGCTTAAAACAGAAAAACTGTTTGCCATAATGTTAGGAAGAGTACAATTAAACTGACAATGAAAATAATAATTTGAAAACATTTCAGAACAATCATTATATCTGAGTCTATTCTGAGATTCCACTGGTTGTCCTCCGTTCGTGGCATGAGGAGACATATTTTGCTGGAGTTATTTGCTCTAAATAGAGCATTTGGACACCCTATGGCAGACCAATCTATTTCAGCGACCGAGTTTATTTTGCATAAATTATTTCTCTTTGGTGAGAAGCCCTAACCTTTAAAGTCTATGATGACTGAATATTTGCAATCTTAACTGGTATGACTCACACCTATTTAAATATCTTCAGGTCCATCACTTTGCTCTGACCCAAAATCCACATTTTCCTCCCAAGATTTTCCTCCAATAAAAAACTAAATTAGAGTCTGCTTTCTCTCCCACAGGCCACAGTTATACGCTGTGTCAGTTCCACACATAAGCAATACAACAAAGCCACAACCCTTGAGCACTTTCTATAACTTTCTTTTTTTTAGTTGTGTAGAGTGAAAATCTTCTGTTTAGCTAACCGCGGTACATTTCAGTGATGTTTTTTAACATGCAGTTCTTTGACGGTGTCGGGGAACAGCTATACAATATACCGTAACACAACATTGCATGCAACTATATGGTGTGTTATGATGAATTACTTTGTAGGCTATAATCAGACCCGTTTCTTTACAGAAAGGCTACAGACTGGCTTTGGAAAATAATTTTGTTTTGAAAAAACTCTTGGGTGTGCACTGAAAGTATTTTAAATGTATCTGTTAGTGGTTCTGAATGCACTGTGGTTCATTATAGCAGCTTGTTTTAGACTTGGTCTTCTCATGTACCCGCATGTGATTCTTCTGTCACTGTTCTCACTCATTTAGTTCTGTCCTCTGTCAGACTTTCACGCTATATATATATAAGGATTTGCTTCCAGTCAAAACATTTGAGAAGGAAAGAGTGCGCCATGATGCTGCTGAAAGCCTTACCTGACTGACAATGTTGTTCCATCACAAACACTGACTGTCTTTTATTGTGTGGCTGATAGAGAGGGGGGTGGGGGGGTTCCTTCCTCTTACCTTTTATTGTGGTTAATGTATTGTGACCAACAGTGCTATTAAGCCTCTCTGTCTCTTGCAATGTCTTTCTCTCCCAGTCTCTTGTATCTGTTTTTCTCCATCTGTGTCTTTTTTTTTTTTTTTACCTCTCACCTCTTTAACTAACGGGACAGTCTTCAGCTAGACCATTGCTTATGTCTTTTGCTGTAAGTTCGTGCCTTTGGTACCCCAAAAGGCCAGTCTGTTACCCTTGTTTAGTCAGCAGTTATGCTGCTAAACATCGATTTAAGAGATTAATTTTGTAATTATTTACACTTGTAATGAAGTAAAGTTTTGTTCTTTACTGGATTGTAAGTATGAAGCTGGAGTGTGTCTTTGCTCAATCAGATTGCTTGGGGAAAATACTTAAAAACTGTCAACAATAATCAGATATCTGTATTTCTGACCCCCCCTCAGGTCTCCAGAGGGGCTTGACGGCCAACCTCCAGCTCTGCCCCCCAAACAGCTGAGCAGGAAGACCTTGAGCCAGATCATCCAGGCCCACTCCCAGCAGAGCCTCCTGGACAACCACCTCAACGAGATGTACGATGTTCCCGTCAATGCTGATAAGACCACGGTCAGTACGGCAACACAATACAGTAACCTCATTACATGTTGAAAAGGATAGTACGTTGCCCAGTTGCATAAAACATTTAAAATAAAACATTCACCTCAGTGGTAAGGATGCTTCAATGAAAATAAATTAAATCTAAAGTGTCTTCAGTGACTACTTCTCGCAATAAAAAAAATAAAAAATAAATGCTGATTTTGGACTCTCACAATGCATAAAGTATTTATTTAAGCTCAACAGTGTTACCATAGCAACTATACAGTGTTCCTGCTAGACTGTTAGCAGCTACACAAACTTTCATCCCAGTAATCTGTAAGATGTGTCTTGCGATTTAGTACGATGCTCAAGTAAGGTTACAAAATGTTTGACAAAATCACATTGTGTAATTTAAATAAGTGTTCCTTATAAAAATGAATAAATGTGGTGATTCTCTAGTGTCTCAAACCTTTTCCCCCCTCTTTTTGCTTATTGTTGTGATTTAATCTAATTGTTACCTGCCCAGCATCAAACGAAAGACAGAGTTGGTGCAGGGCTGGTGAACATAGCTGAGATGGGTTGGCTTGTGTCTATTGAATTTAAAGTAGGCAATTGTTTTATTGTCTGTGCTTTCTCTGTCAGCTTGTTTTGATGCATTTTCCTTCCCCCTAGTGGCCAGAAATTTATTTTTCACACTTTAAATATTGATCCTACTTCGAGGATGGGGAGTTGGCATTCCAGTCAAGGGCAAATTTACACATAATGCATCAGTAGATTGGGTTACATGTTTGTTTTTTCCCCCCTTTTATCAAGCAAGTAATATTGCACAGTGCCTAGCCCATATTCTTGTACCCCCGAGGACGTTGAAATGGAAGATAACAGAATGTGAATTTGATGTATGTGTGTCCAACTTTGCTCATGCAGCTAAATGGAGTTGTCCCTCATGATAATCTGGTCCTGATCAAGATGCGACCTGACGAACACGGACGCTTCGGCTTCAATGTCAAGGTGAGAGCTTATACTAGTTTGGGACTAGATAGGAAAAGCCTGTTATTATCTCTTCATTAATCTTTTCTTAATTTTCTCTCTTTTTTTTTTATGGCAAGAAGTGAAAAGTAGCCTTGTATGCATCATGACCAGTCCCATTTCCAAAATGTTAACTCTTCCCTAAAAAGAAAGGACATTGGTGCAAAGCATGCCTACATTTGTGTCTGTGTATCTCCAGGGTGGAGCTGACCAGAAGATGCCCATCATTGTGTCTCGAGTGGCTCCGGGAACATCAGTAAGTCAACAACCACCCCTGTATAGTCTGACAAGGACTACTGCTATATTTTCTTTCACCTCTGCTGAGTTTAAATATTAATCCAAATGCAGCTTCTCAAGTACCCTCTATTTAGCATTTTCATTTCTAAAGACATTTCTGCCCTGTCAGAAACATTTGATTAAACTAAACATGCTGCCAACATATCGAAGTTTCAGAACACCTTTCTCATTGTGTCTACATTTGTCCGTTCTCTCTTTCTCTCATGTCTTCCATTGTCCTCTCCCTCTTCAGGCCGACCTGTGTGTGCCTCGCCTTAACGAGGGCGACCAGGTGGTCCTGATTAATGGACGGGACATCTCTGACCACACCCATGACCAGGTGGTCATGTTCATCAAAGCCAGCTGTGAGAGCCACTCTGGGGAGCTCATTCTATTGGTCAGACCAAACGGTGAGTTGAATCTACTGCGTCTGCTCTACTTTTACCTTTGACAAATACAAGAGACGGTTGGGGCGGGGGGGAAATGTACAGTTTAATTCAACACAATGCTACAGTGCTGAATCACAGTTTCTAAAAAAGATTACACAGAGACACAGACTAGTACAACAGTCACTGTCAGGTGTCAAGAACTGCAGAGCTAAGCACACGTGTCACCCATTTACTAGCAACCCTCTACTAAGTTTGTTCATAAAGTTCTTCTTAATTGCCTAACTAGTTACTACTAGCTAGTTTCAAACTAGTAAATTACTAATTGGGGATGCAAAAGAACGTCTTGGCTGCCAAAGAATTGTTTTCTAGGAAAAATCTCTGGCGCTGTCCAATCAAAAGCAATCAACAGTATAAACAGGAAGTCACCGTAGCATCACAAGCTGTAACATAACTACCGTAATTAACAGATTTAGGGGGCAAGGTGATATATGAAATGTATCTGGCAATCCTAAATATCCTAAAGTATGACTATTTATTGTGTAATTTTTTTTGTTGGCTTGTAGATTATTTATTTATTTTTTTGTCCTTTTTTAAATTTTAATATTGGGCAAAATCTAGTTAAAATTCCCGGTAATTACTTAAGGTTGTTGTTGGTACTTGTCATAGTTGGAAAGTGGAGCCTGCATACTATAAATACTGGAACGTTACCATCATTATTAAACATAGTTGAAAGTGTCAGATGAGATGTTGACCATATTGCAGATGTACTCTGTACTCTTCATACAATTTATAAATAAAACACATTTACACAGTCTTCCTCAGCGGATAGTTTGCTCTGTTGTCGTGGAGATAGCTCAGTTTTCATCATTGACCCAAGTGTGGAGCTCTGTCTTATATCAGGTCACATATTATCAAGCTGTTTTCTTCAGTTGGTTCAGTCAGTTGCAGTTACTGCATGTAATATCTAGTACAACTAATCTCTGCTTTGTGTGGTGCAACCTGTTTTTAGTTTGACGTGTGAATCCTCCCTTTGTAGTCATAACTAGACAAAGTGTAACACATGGGCAGCTGGGGCAGCCCACTCCTGAAGATTAACAGCTACACATCTGGTCGCCAGTTTTGATTCTTCCTCTGGTCTTTTCTGGACTGCTCAGTCTGATTTTTCTAATTCTAAAGGAGATCTATGAACGCTGTACATTTTGCTTTCTGTACATTTTAGCTATATGTGTATTCACCATGTAAAAGCTGGCAAAACATTCCCTTTCATCAGGGTCAGCAAAGTGAGAGGGAGCTTTCAAAGATGATGAGACATGGAAATTCTTGGTATTTTAAAGGGGTCAAAGAGGGTTTATTCATTTTTTCCTCTCTTACATCAGAGCAGATATAAGATTGCATCAATGTATTGAATGCCTGTCAATTCACATGGGTTGATGATGGCACAGTGGATAAAACCATGCCTTTGGTGTGAGAGACCCGGGTTCAAATCCACTGTGAGACACCAATGTGTCCTTGAGCAAGACACTTAACCCCCAGTTGCTCCAGAGGCGTGCAGTCTCTGACATATATAGCAAATGTAAGTCACTTTGGTTATAAGCGTCAGCTAAAATGAATAAAAATAAATAAAAATTTGATTTGATCTGTTACAACATTTCTGTATATAAATATTTGCACATAGATTAACTATGGATTCCTGTGGGGATTTTTCTTTACCCTGGATGGATGTTTTTTTCTTGATTCATCTTAAAGTCTATAATCAACTTCCCCTGGCCTCAGTCTACATAAACAGCTGTGTGCATATATATAAACTGGGGCATGTTTCTTCCCAGCCATTTATGACGTTGTGGAGGAGAAGGTGGACTCGGAGCCAGATTTTCAGTACATCCCCGAGAAGTCCCCTCAGGACCCTGCTCAGCTAGACCAGCATGCTTTGAGGGACTCCATGGTCACACTGAAGGAAGGCCTGAGCAGTGGAGCCATACTGGCACAGTTTGATGTAAGAAGAAAGACACAGTAATGAATACGCACATGAACAGACACTGTGCATTTACGCTCATACAGACATACACAGGAAGTTTTTGATTGATTGACAGGTTAATTTTACACATGCCTGTCCGTCTGCAGATTCCTAAAACTTCCTGTCCTTGATCGTAATCACCCAACTGCTTCCTGTTTAAGCTGTGTGTTGTGCTTTCATTGAGCAGGAATGTTAAATACAAACACCATAGACACATGAATGAATGCACAACAAGTCATTCACAAAAGCGATCTTGCACACAACAACTTTGAGTTTCGAGTGTTTGTTAAGTATATTCATACATTCAAACTCAGGGAGACTACAGATTCCTGTTACATCAACTTTAATATAAATGTGTGTTCCTTTTCTTACAGCAACTGTACAGGAAGAGGCCGGGAATGACCATGCTGTGTGCCAAATTACCTCAGAACGTTTCCAAAAATCGCTACAGAGACATCTCTCCTTGTACGTGACTGCACACGGTTGTCTGTTTTCTGCTGCTTGTGTGTTTGTTGTGTCTTTTGTTCTGTCCATCACACTCTCTCTCTCTCTGCACACGTTCTTTTTCTTTCTTTCCTCTTGTCAGTTGTACTCTCTCTTTCTCTATCAGCTTTCTCTGTGTGTAAACTTACCCCCCCTTGTCTTAACTCTCCCTCTGCAGATGATGCCACGCGGGTCATTCTTAAAAGCACAGATGACTACATCAATGCAAATTACATCAATGTGAGTTTGTTCCTCCTCATTTCCATCAACATCTCTGCGAAAATGCGATTATTTGACCGATCTGTCACCAGAAGAATTCCCCCGAGAACCTAAAATCCGCTGATTTTCCTTTATTTTTAATAATTAAAATTATAATTAAAACAGAAATTTCCAGCAGTGCTCTTAAGAAGTTGGAACAAGACGAGACATTAATATCTCTGTTTATTTAACCTGTTCTGCTGTAACATTGCCCTTTTTGTGATGCCATACTTGAGTCAGACTTGAATGTTTTACTATAATCTCACTAGGTCTGACCTTGTAAGTGACTCAGAGGCTTATTCAAACAGGAGACCAACCGCTGATCATTTGCCAGTGTGTTTAAGTATGAAAGGGCATGTCTGAAAGGAGCTTGATTTGATTTTTGGCCAAAGATGAAGTATTTTTTGGGGGTTTTTTTTTGCGTAAACTGAGAACATTAAGCAAAGCATACCTTTTCAATTGCAAATAATAACAAAAAGAAGCTGTAAAGTGAGATCCTTGCAACCTAATATCTCTGTGTTTTAATCTTTTGTCTCTCCCACTGTAGATGGAGATTCCCGCCTCCAGTCTGATAAACCGCTACATAGCATGCCAGGGCCCCCTGCCCAACACCTGCCCTGACTTCTGGCAAATGACATGGGAGCAGGGCTCATCCATGGTGGTCATGCTGACTACGCAGGTCGAGAGGGGGGGGTATGTAGAAGAATTTTTCAAAGACAAGGAACTGGATCTACATACATAATGTGCAAAATATAGGTGTTCAGAAACGTTTACTGTACATGTGGCAATGCTGGATGAAACAACACTCAAACTTGAAGACAGTGCTGCATCGCTTTGAATTTAGCTTGCCTGATAAAACCCAGGTTTGCCTGTTTAGTGCCAAATAATGGCTGTGCATATCTAGGTGAGATACTTTTAATTGCTAAAAAGTTTTCTGCAAATTGTGTATTTTGTCAATTGAGCACTATTCATTTA
The DNA here is from genome assembly GCF_014851395.1 of Micropterus salmoides. Classification (NCBI taxonomy): domain Eukaryota; kingdom Metazoa; phylum Chordata; class Actinopteri; order Centrarchiformes; family Centrarchidae; genus Micropterus; species Micropterus salmoides. The sequence continues at coordinate 27,343 of NW_024043523.1, forward strand.
ATACACAAAATGAGAGTTGTGCTACTCTGAAAACAATGTCTAAGATCCCTTCATCATCAAACTAGGTGTGAATTTTCATAAAACATCTAATCTCTCTTGAAATTAGAAAGTGTTTAGTTGAAAAAAGGAAAGGAAAATTTAGAGGTTTTTAAATTTCAGATGGACTGAATGTACTTTATATTTGTGTATTAATCATAATAGCAATGAACTTCAGAGTAGGGCTGCAGCTAACGATGATTTTAGTATTCGAAGCTTCAACGATTCATCGATGCGTCGTTTAAGAATTACTTTTGCTTGGCGGCGGCGCCAGGGGTGACAGGGGGTCACCAAACCACGTTTTGTCAAGAAAACACACGTGAAATGTGAAACAGGAAATGAGCGATCCTGCACACGAAACAGCTTGTTTGTTATTTTAAAGATGGCGATTATAAAGACAAAGAATCTGGGTGAAAGGATGGATTAGCACACGCAGGTAGCAGGGATGTCTGAGCTACAGAGAGCTGGAGGAGAGTTAAAAGGTGCAGCTCCCCGACACCCAGT
>NW_024043524.1:0-24320 GCF_014851395.1 Micropterus salmoides
AATCGCACTTTTATTATATTCAATGTGATTTAATGACAATTAAGGCCTCAACGTTTCCACAAAGATTTGCTACAACACAATAATTATTGTTTACACAATATACTCGACATTACTCATAGGTTTCCTCTCTGTTAATGAGCTCCATGAGCTTTACAGAGCAAATAAATACACACTGTGATTTTAAAACACATTTAAGTGTTCACATGCTAAAGATTGTAAATACAACAGGTCTTTAGAAAATTGTCACAGGGAATTAAATTTACTTTGGACTTTGTTAAAAGTGACTTACAATAAATAATGTAAACTTAGGGACAGGTGTTGTAACAGGAAGTGCAACCCTTCCAAATGGACAGCTAAAAGTGATTAGGGTTTTATTTTATTACTTATTTATTTTTTTGTGTTTTTATATGTAATCTTGTTACATGTAGTTGGCAGATGTAAAAATGCAGTTAAGTCACAGCACTAAAGTTAAAAAAAATTAAGTGCTTACTAAGCTGTAGACTTCTCAACTATTAACATGCTGTTAACCTGCTAGCCATGCTAATTTAGCTCCTCCAGTTTAAGACCCTGCATTTCCTCCCTGCTTTTTTTTTTTTTACCAAAAAGTTCGCATAAAATACCGTAAAACTTCAATTAATAGCAGAGTCCCAAATAGTCGCCTACCTCCTTTACTGGCCTGGTGTGGGAACACATTTTGACAAATAAACGCCTGCCTTAATTAAACGCCTGGTCTGGTTTTTATAGAAGTTCTTTGGATGTATAAAACCTCTTAAACCCCGCGGGGTCGCCCGCTTAAGCTGCTTCTAAGCTGCTTAGATCTTAATACAAATACTAATGTTAAAAAATATGATCGATATGAACATGCTGAACATCGTTAGACCGGTTAGATTCTCCACTGTCAAGTTCATTTAACAGAAACTGTTGGAGCCATTTTGTGTATAGCCATGGGTTGGCGCTGTGTGCAGCCACAAGTCCTACTTAAGACATTGGGTAATTAGTGCAGGTGTGGCGCACTGCGAGGTGCATGGTTTTTGACCGTGAGGCACGGCGTGTAATTATGGAGACTGACTTGAGTTAAGTTATTTTGAATAAATGTTTTATTTTTTGTTATGTTAATAATGGATTGGCATATCCGACGTTAAGTTCAGACTTTTGAAAGTTTATTATTTTATTTTATTTTATTAATTTAAGCCAAAGGAAACAGCACGCCTGAAACACGCGTGCAAAACAACTTAAATGTGCGCCAACAATTGAGGTGGAGTCATTACGCAAAAGAATGGAACAAGTGGAAATGGATGCTGAGATTGAAGCCTCGGATGCAGTTGGCAGTACTGCAAGCATTTTCAGATCAGGATAAAATGGGATCTTATTTTGAGAAACAAAGATCGAAAGAAATACCTGACATTCCTGAAGCAAGGTTTGAGAAGTCTACAGGATTGAGGAAAAATAAAGGCTTACCTGTTGCAGTTGCAAGACCCGCTGAAAATGTTGTACATGCAGTTGATGACAATTCTACACGACAAATTCTGCAAAAGCAAAATGAAATATCCGAGCTGCTCATTCAACAACACAGAGCAAGCCAACTGCCACCAAGACAAATGCCTGTTTTTGAGGGTGACCCACTGAAGTTCAAAACGTTCATGCAAGCTTTTAAGCACTGTGTTGAAGAGAAAGCTGCATCTAAAGGTGATTGCATGTATTTCTTGGAAAGGTACACCAGAGGGCGCCCACATGACCTTGTACAAAGCTGTTTACATATGAGTGCGGAGAGAGGATTTGAAACCGCTAAAGCCCTCCTACAGGAACACTTTGGTAATGAAACCAAGATCACAGCAGCTTATATGGAAAAGGTTCTCAACTGGCCTGTGGTGAAGGCTGAAAATGTTTCGTTACTACAGGACTATGCATTATTTTTACGTGGCTGCAATAATGCAATGTCAGATTTAAGGGATATGAGAGAATTGGACATGTCTGCTAACCTCAAAATTGTTGTTTCGAAACTTCCTTTTAAATTGAGGGAAAAATTTAGAAATTCTGCATGATATTCAAGAGAGACACAACCGCAGACCAAACTTTAATGACGTTGTACACTTTGTGGAATATCAAGTCAAAATCTTGTCTGATCCTATTTTTGGTGATATTCAAACTACTGAAAGAGTACATGTTAAAAGGGATGAGTATACAGCAAAGTCTAAGTTGAAGCGAGACAACTTTGCAACAAACGTCTACGCTGTTCGCAAAGTACAACACAAGGACACACAGGAAGGTAAGCATAGGGACAGCAACATCAGCATCAATTGTTTATTCTGTTTACAAAATCACAGTCTGGATGAATGTCAACGATTTGCCAATAACAAACATCATGAAAAGATCAACTTCTTAAAGGAAAAAGGAGTGTGCTTTGGTTGTCTGAACACTGGGCATTTGAGCAAAAATTGTGATAAGCGTAAAATCTGTGCAAAGTGCAAACAGAGCCATCCAACAGCTTTACACATTCACGTCAAACAATTGGACAAATCAATGAACCCCAGTGAAACTAAACCAGCTGTAAACCATACGCTTGTGTCAGCTCAGACATTTGGGAGCCAGACCGGGGCCGGTTGCAATGGAATGCTCTCCATCCTGCCAGTTCAGGTAAAAGCACAAAAAGGCAACAAGGTGATTCAGACCTATGCTTTTCTGGACAATGGCTCAACATCCACATTCTGCTCTGAAGCTCTTATGCGTAGGCTTAATCTCACTGGGACAAAGTCAAAATATGTTTGTTAACGATGAGCCCAAAGACATCAATGTCAACATACATTGTGAATGGACTTGAAATAGCTAGCCTTAATGGTACAAGGTACTACAGTCTTCCAAATGTTTACACACAGAAGACGATGCCAGTGAATACAGCAAACATCATCAAACAAGAGGACCTTACACAGTGGCCTTACCTTGAGCACATTGAAATCCCTGAAATTGATGCTAATGTGGAGTTATTAATAGGGACTAATGCTTCAAAGTTGCTGGAACCATGGGAAATTGTGAATAGTCAAGGTGAAGGTCCTTTTGCTGTTAAAACTCTATTGGGGGGGGTGGTCAATGGCTTCGGAAAGGATTGCAAAGACATGAATGACAATGGTGGTCATAGTGTTACTGTTAACCGATTATCTGTGGAATCACTTCAGCTGCTATTGGAGAAGCAGTACCAAAGTGACTTCAATGAAAAATCGCCGACGACAGAGAAGAAATGTCAAGACAGGAGGCAAGATTCATTGAAATAATGGACCAATCTGTAAACTTAAAAGACGGACATTACAGTTTAAAATTGCCATTCAAAGCTCAGAAAGTGACACTGCCAAACAATCGTTGTATTGCTCAACAGCGCCTCACTGGATTAAGAAGGAAAATGGAAAGAAATGAGAAGTTCCACCAAGAATACGCAAGCTTTCTTGGGGAAGCTTCAGACCCAGCACAGTGGCGATATGTTCACACAAAACAAAATCCTGCAGATGACGCATCTAGAGGACTGACAGTCCACAAGCTTCTGAACAGCAAAACGTGGTTATCAGGTCCAGAATTCCTGTGGAAAGCAAGAGAAACGTGGATACATTATGAAGTAGAATCCACAGTAGAAGAGGATGATCCAGAGGTCAAACTGGAGATCTCTACCAACACAATAACTATTCAGGAGGATAATGCAACCAATAAACTCATCACATATTTCTCTGACTGGAAGAGGTTGAAGGTTGCAGTTGCATGGTTACTCAAGGTTAAGAAGACTCTATTGGAGTTGAGTCAAAGAAGAAAGCAACTTGTGATGGTTGAAATGGCTGATCTTTGTTATGTGGACAAGAAAATGTTGGAAGCCAGAAAGTCATCAGGACGACAGTATATCAACTGAGGATCTATTAGCGGCAGAAAATGCTATCCTTCAGTTCTGTCAAAGGGAAAGATTTGACAAGAGATTTGTGCACTAAGGACAGGAAAACCTGTAACAAAGTGTAGCCCTATCTACAAGCTGAATCCCGTCTAGAGGATGGACTGTTAAGAGTAGGTGGAAGATTGTCCAGGACTACAATGCCCGAAGAGAGCAAACACCCAGTCATCCTGTGTAAAGATCAGTACATCTCCATGTTAATTCTTAAAATGTTCATGAACAGACAAGGCATGGTGGGAGAAATTACATCCTCTCCAAATTGAGAGAAAAGTTCTGGGTCACACATGCCAATGCTGCAGCAAGAAAATCTTGTCAAGTTGTACTTTTTGCAAACGTCACAAAGGAAAATTGTGTGATCAAAAAATGGCTGATCTTCCCAAAGAAAGGATTACTCCGGACTTACCTCCATTTACTAATGTGGGAGTGGACTATTTTGGGCCTATTGAGGTAAGCAAGGGCGTTCCTATGTGAAACGTTATGGAGTTATCTTTACATGTATGGCCAGCAGGGCAGTTCATTTAGAAGTGGCGCACTCATTAGACACGGACTCTTGCATCAGTGCTATTCGTCGATTCATATGCCGAAGAGGACCCGTAGCACACTTTCGCTCAGACAATGGCACAAATTTCACAGGAGCAGAGAAGGAGCTAAAAAGAGCAATTGCAGAGTTAAACAACAAATCAATTGAGAAAGCTTTAATTCATGACAACATCAAATGGACGTTCAACCCACCTACAGCTTCACATCATGGTGGTGCTTGGGAAAGCATGATCAGACTGGTCAGAAAGGTCTTGGTATCTGTTTTACATCTACAGACTTTATCTGATGAAACCTTAGTCACAGTCTTATGCGAAGCCGAAGCAATCTTGAATGACCGACCAATTACGAGAGTTTCTGAGGATCCTAATGATTTAGAACCCCTGACACCTAATCATCTTCTTACTTTGAAAAGGAAACCAATTTTGCCTCCAGGCCTGTTTGATCAAAGAGACCAGTACGTACGACGAAGATGGAAACAGGCTCAGTATCTTTCAGATTTATTCTGGAAAAGGTGGACAAAAGAGTATCTCGTTACTCTACAGGAGAGACAAAAGTGGAACAAAACAAAACGTAATCTTACAGTAGGAGATATCGTTTTGGTTGCGGATGCTACTGCACCACGAAATTCTTGGATGATTGGAAGAATTATTAAATCTTTTCCGGACAAATCGGGCATAGTTAGATCTTTGCAAATCAAAACCAAAACAACATTAAAGCTGCAAGCAGCGTTGGGCGGGCCCTCGCACTTGTAGCGCGTCCGGGCGTGAGCCGGCCGAGTTGCATATTCTGGAGCTCTGCCGGTGCGGCTGTGAATTTCCTACGCGGTTCCGACGCCGCATGAAGGTGTTACATGTCACTTCCTGTGTCCCCTATGTGGAGCTACATAGCACTTGCCGCTATGAATATAATCGGTATTGGTGTGTAGATGTCTGCGGGGTGGGAGAGTTATCAAGCACGTAAAGTTTGTTTCAGATGTGAGCATGTACACTGAACAATAATGTACCCAAACAATAAAATAAATTCCTTTATATTTCCCTGCCTTGTTGTTTATGTGTAGATACAGAGGAAGAATGTGAGAACAGCACACATTTCATCGTTACTGTGTGTTAGAGCATGGGAGAACAGTGGATACTTTTAATACAGCCCACACCCCTAATACTGTGAACTATAACAAGTAGAGAACAGAAGAAAAGATGTTCTTTCTTTACAACTGTCTGCATAGCTCATTCATATTGTGTAATGAATGAAAATAAATAGGCCTACTAGGCTCCTCTCTACTTTGACATTTAAGATTAGCTTGTTTGATCCACCTTCATACACATGTGACATTACTGTACAACTTGAGAAAGGTGAGTTGTTTTCTGCTCCAGCCTGCCTAAAAGAAAAGCGTTTTTGGGATTAAATGGACTTTATTAGCTGCTGCAGTGCAGGATGAACTCAGAATAGACCCATTTCTCACCTTATTATTCTAAATCATGCAACGAAGAAGAAGAAATGCATAATAAATCCTGGGACAAAATCTGTCCACAAATACTGTACAGCATGTAGTCTGATGAACAAGACTTGTGTTATAGCTGACTTGGGCAGTGAAATGTTTTTTTAATTCATGTGGTCATAGTTGTCCACAACTCAAATCAGAATATAAGAAGAAATGTTTTATACCACCTCAAGAAGGCTTCCTATCAGAAAGGTAGGAAGGTATTTCAAATGTACAACTGCAGTACTTAAATCTAAGTAAAGTAATTTCCCTGACATTACTGTTACGCATGTAACAGGTTTTATACTTCCTGTGAGTATAATCCAATCAATCTTATTTTCATACTGTATATCCGTTGTGTAATTTGATAAATTGTGTTGTATGTGGTGCTCGCATCGGTACTACTGAGACTTCATTGCCTCTTCAGAGAAGACTCTGACTGCAACATGCGTCTTTGTAAAGAGAGAAACAGACAGAAAAAGTCTCTAACTCTGCCTGTCAGCTCGCTCTGCTCCGTTAAAACTGAATTTACCATACAGAATTGAATACGAGTGCACTCCAGATTTAGCTGCAGCCAGCTGACCGTGTGCTTCTCCCTATACCGCAGTTCTGTGTCCATGCATGCAGCAAACTGAAAGCACTGTCTGTCGGAGCGTCTACGTGAAAAGAGAAGGAAGACATTGCTGGTAGTATTGTCTTCAGAGTTGTTAAACACCTCAGCGCACTGAAGGAAGCCATCTGACTGTGTGAGGGGCAAGATCGTTGATGTCTGCAGGCAGAGTAGGAGCTCTCCTGTCTGACTGGTCCACCAATAGCAGAGAAGATGACCCCTTGAGACACAGCCCCTCCTCATTTGCATAATGAGGCAGAAATGCATACAAAAATTTTAAAAAGACAGGCAGAAATAAATACCATGGGTGAAAATAAATAAGGTAAATAAATACAAAGGAAGAATAAAACAGACAAAAATATTAAAACACACACATAAATAATACATTAAAAAAATTAGTAATAAATAAAGTTGAATAAACAATAAGGTAATTATAACAAAGGTGAATAAGTAAAGGCACTAATTAAAATATATACATTTATGTCTCCTTGTATAATTTAATTACTACCTACATTTATTTATTTACTTTATTTTTTTGTGTATTTAATTGGATGCTTATTTATTTATTGAGCATTTATTTATTTCTGTATTTATTTCTGACTGTGTCAGGATCGGTCCTCCATAGCGGGGTGGGAGAGTTATCAAGCACGTAAAGTTTGGTTCAGATGTGAGCATGTACACTGAAGTTACAACAACTTCCTGTGTCATGGCGAAGACTTGATCTCTGACGCCACGCCACGGACACACCCATTGACGAAAACTCGCAAATAGCACAACTTTTCATCTTCAATGCCTTTAGAAGGCACAGCACAAATTTGAAGTCGGTCGGACTAAATCCCTAGGAGGAGTTCGTTAAAGTACGAAGTGTGTAAATCATCCAAAATTTGACGTAAAATTCAAAATGGCCTACTTCCTGTTGATTTTAGGGCATCGCTCCAAGAGGCTTTTTTGTGCGTCTGGACAAGATACACGTACCACAGAAAATTCGTGCACGTAGGTAAAACGTGCGGCGGGGGCTGCTTCGTTAAAAGTCACTTCCTGTTGCCAGCAGGTGGCGCTATGACTGTCTGTGAATGTCAGCATGTACATGTGTTCAGGGCGGACTCTCATCCTACATGTACAGTTTGGTCCAGATGTGAGCATGTACACTGAAGTTACGACAACTTCCGTGTCATGGCGAAGAGCTGATCTTTGACGCCACGCCACGGACACGCCCATTGACGAAAACTTGCAAATAGCACAACTTTTCATCTTCAATGCCTTTAGAAGGCACAGCACAAATTTGAGGTCGGTCGGACTAAATCCCTAGGAGGAGTTCGTTAAAGTACGAAGTGTGTAAATCATCCAAAATTTGACGTAAAATTCAAAATGGCCGACTTCCTGTTGATTTTAGGGCATCGCTCCAAGAGACTTTTTTGTGCGTCTGGACAAGATACACGTACCACAGAAAATTCGTGCACGTAGGTGAAACGTGCGGCGGGGGCTGCTTCGTTAAAGGTCACTTTCTGTTGCCAGCAGGTGGCGCTATGACTGTGGGTGAATGTCGGCATGTACATGTGTTCAGGGTGGGACTCTCATCCTACATGTACAGTTTGGTCCAGATGTGAGCATGTACACTGAAGTTACGACAACTTCCTGTGTCATGGCGAAGAGCTGATCTTTGACGCCACGCCACGGACACGCCCATTGACGAAAACTTGCAAATAGCACAACTTTTCATCTTCAATGCCTTTAGAAGGCACAGCAAAATTTGAGGTCGGTCGGACTAAATCCCTAGGAGGAGTTCGTTAAAGTACGAAGTGTGTAAATCATCCAAAATTTAACGTAAAATTCAAAATGGCCGACTTCCTGTTGATTTTAGGGCATCGCTCCAAGAGGCTTTTTTGTGCGTCTGGACAAGATACACGTACCACAGAAAATTCGTGCACGTAGGTGAAACGTGCGGCAGGGGCTGCTTCGTTAAAAGTCACTTCCTGTTGCCAGCAGGTGGCGCTATGACTGTGGGTGAATGTCGGCATGTACATGTGTTCAGGGTGGGACTCTCATCCTACATGTACAGTTTGGTCCAGATGTGAGCATGTAAGTAGGCCCAACTGACATGGCCTAAACATACTCGAAAACTCACCAAAATTTGCAAACATGTCAGAACCGGTGAAAAATTTCGTATTCTACAAGTTTCGCACATGGGCGTTGCAAAATGACTCGCTAGCGCCACCTAGAAAATTGGAAAAAATTTGCCCCTCGTTCACGTTCAACCTACATCTACGAAATTTTCTGGGGACATGTATCATGTCAAGACGCACAAAAAAGCCTCAAGAACCCATAGCCTAAAGTCAACAGGAAGTCGGCCATTTTGAATTTTACGTCAAATTTTGGATGATTTACACACTTCGTACTTTAACGAACTCCTCCTAGGGATTTAGTCCGACCGACCTCAAATGTTTGCTGTGCCTTCTAAAGGCATTGAAGATGAAAAGTTGTGCTATTTGCAAGTTTTCGTCAATGGGTGTGTCCGTGGCGTGGCGTCAGAGATCAAGTCTTCGCCATGACACAGGAAGTTGTTGTAACTTCAGTGTACATGCTCACATCTGAACCAAACTTTACGTGCTTGATAACTCTCCCACCCCGTTATGGAGGACCGATCCTGACACAGTCAGAAATAAATACAGAAATAAATAAATGCTCAATAAATAAATAAGCTTCCAATTAAATACACAAAAAAATAAAGTAAATAAATAAATGTTGGTATTAATTAAATTCTACAAGGAGACATAAATGTATATATTTAATTAGTGCCTTTACTTATTCACCTTTGTTATAATTACCTTATTTATTTATTCTCCCTTATAATCTTCAACTTTATTTATTACTAATTTTTTTAATATATTTATTTATGTGTGTGTTTTAATATTTTTGTCTGTTTTATTCTTCCTTTGTATTTTTCTACCTTATTTATTTTCACCCATGGTATTTATTTCTGCCTGTCCTTTTTAAATTTCTGTATGCATTTCTGCCTCATTATGCAAATGAGGAGGGGCTGTGTCTCAAGGGGTCATCTTCTCTGCTATTGGTGGACCAGTCAGACAGGAGAGCTCCTACTCTGCCTGCAGACATCAACGATCTTGCCCCTCACACAGTCAGATGGCTTCCTTCAGTGCGCTGAGGTGTTTAACAACTCTGAAGACACTACCAGCCATGTCTTCCTTCTCTTTTTACGTAGACGCTCCGACAGACAGTGCTTTCAGTTTGCTGCATGCATGGACACAGAACTGTGGTACAGGGAGAAGCACACGGTCAGCTAGCTGCAGCTAAATCTGGAGTGCACTCGTATTCAATTCTGTATGGTAAATTCAGTTTTAACGGAGCAGAGCGAGCTGACAGGCAGAGTTAGAGACTTTTTCTGTCCGTTTCTCTCTTTACAAAGACGCATGTTGCAGTCAGAGTCTTCTCTGAAGAGGGCAATGAAGTCTCAGTAGTACCCGATGCGAGCACCACATACAACACAATTTATCAAATTACACAACGGATATACAGTATGAAAATAAGACTGATTGGATTATACTCACAGGAAGTATAAAACCTGTTACATGCGTAACACAGTAATGTCAGGGAAATTACTTTACTTAGAATTAAGTACTGCAGTTGTACATTTGAAATACCTTCCTAACTTTCTGATAGGAAGCCTTCTTGAGGTGGTATAAAACATTTCTTCTTATATTCTGATTTGAGTTGTGGACAACTATGACCACATGAATAAAAAAAATAAACATTTCACTGCCCAAGTCAGCTATAACACAAGTCTTGTTCATCAGACTACATGCTGTGGACAGATTTTGTCCCAGGATTTATTATGCATTTCTTCTTCTTCGTTGCATGATTTAGAATAATAAGGTGAGAAATGGGTCTATTCTGAGTTCATCCTGCACTGCAGCAGCTAATAAAGTCCATTTAATCCCAAAAACGCTTTTCTTTTAGGCAGGCTGGAGCAGAAAACAACTCACCTTTCTCAAGTTGTACAGTAATGTCACATATGTATGAAGGTGGATCAAACCAGCTAATCTTAAATGTTAAAGTAGAGAGGAGCCTAGTAGGCCTATTTATTTTCATTCATTACACAATATGAATAAGCTATGCAGACAGTTGTAAAGAAAGAACATCTTTTTCTTCTGTTCTCTACTTGTTATAGTTACACAGTATTAGGGGTGTGGGCTGTATTAAAAGTATCCACTGTTCTCCCATGCTCTAACACACAGTAACGATGAAATGTGTGCTGTTCTCACATTCTTCCTCTGTATGTACACATAAACAACAAGGCAGGGAAATATAAAAGGAATTTATTTTATTGTTTGGGTACATTATTGTTCAGTGTACATGCTCACATCTGAAACAAACTTTACGTGCTTGATAACTGTCCCCCCCGCAGACATCTACACGCCAATACCAATTTATATTCATAGCGGCAAGTGCTATGTAGCTCCACATAGGGGACACAGGAAGTGACATATAACACCTTCATGCAGCGTCATAACCGCGTAGCAAATTCACAGCCGCACCGGCAGAGCTCCAGAATGTGCAACTCGGCCGGTTCACGCGCGGACGCGCTACAAGTGCGAGGGCCCGCCCAACGCTGCTTGCAGCTTTAATTTTATTTTATTTTATTAATTTAAGCCAAAGGAAACAGCACGCCTGAAACACGCGTGCAAAACAACATAAATGTGCGCCAACAGAAACAACAAGACCCAAAGTCTAATTCTTCTAGATTTACCGGTGTAACCTGCATGGCTACAAGAGCGGAAAGGGGGAAAAAAGTTGTGTTGTGTGTTTGATCATTTTTACACAAGTATTATTCTGTTTGAAATAAATAAATTGTTTGATAGTAGTTTCAGTTTTGTGCAAAAAGAATTAAAGGCCTGTCCCAAATACAGGCAGGGTCAATTCTGTGATTTTAGCAAATAAAAGCATGGGCTATTATTCAAAGTTTTACGGTAAATCAAAATATTATCTTTATACAGACGATTCATATTGTGTTGCTGTTTCTGTCCAGCTCACCCTCCTTTGGGAAGCTAACGCTGCAGCACTGATTAAACATTAACTCTAGTCTGAATGGTCACCTCTCTGCAGCTGCAGAGGGCGCTGCAACCAGAAAACAGCCAACTGTCATCTTGGTGTTTGCTCATTAATTTACAGCATTAATGCTGATTAGTTTAACTGTTCTTTTATCTCTTATTCTGTTGTCATTAAAGGTTCATTTGAGTGCACTGACCCTTTAAAACATGTTTCACATTTCTGTAACAGCAGCAAGAAGCAACTATTCAGGAATCAAGACATCTGAGACCTTTCCGTCCTCCTTATTCTCAATCTCCTCGTCATCAGGACGCTGGTCGACTGATTTTCTGCAATTTTTACATGATCTATAAATCATACAAATCGCACCCATTATAAAAGCAATAATACAAACAATTATAGTAATAAAAACAGCTAGCAGCTTTCCTTGTATCCTCCTGAACGCCTGGGTGGGAACGGCGATTGCAGTCTCGTTATCGGAGGTTGGCTGAAGCTTCTCTGGATCTTCAGGAGTGTCGGGCGCTGCACGAGGGAGTTCAAACATGTGAACTTTGATGCGTATTGGAAAATGTAGTTTGGTTACAACCAAATCCTGCTTAAACATGCTGTTTGCCTTTTTGTTTAGAAATAAAGGAGAAACACAAGATCACTTTAATAAGTTTTTCTCGAGGATATTGAATTTAGAGAGAGAGAGAGAAATTATTAATCATTTATCAATTGGATTCTAAACGTTACACTGACACATTTTGGTGACATGTCAAATTGAGCCTGCAGGACACACTGAGATTTCAGGGACTACAAACCCTCCAAAGTGTCCTGAGAGTTACTGATCAAATAACACTCAGTACTGTTTGGCCTCAGAGCAGCACTTCTTTCCAACCATTAAACAGGGTGAACCGAATGATTAAATTAAGAAAAGATTCTGATTTGATGAATCAGTTTGACTGATTTGTCAAACTAAAACTCAGCCTAAACCATGAATATAGAACTGAACTATATATATGTATATATATATATATATATATATATATATATATATATATATATATATATATATATATATATATATATATAAAAAATATAGAACTCTTTGCTGTCACAGATCCTGACCACATGCAGACTCGGTGTCCACAGTCTGACATAGAAAAAGGACAACCAACAGATGAAAGCGGCCACTGCGTGACAGGTGAGGCAGAGACTGGGATCAACTTCCTCTTGGTGACAGTAATATAAAAATATCAGAGTGCAACACTTTAAGTAATTTGATTTGTTAATCTCAAACTCAAACAGATGTCAAGCAGATGACAGTGAAAATAACAGATTGTTAGCAGGAGAAAATGCAGGACACTTAAGCCCCCGACAGACTTGCTTTTTAACAATGCGTAGGCGTAGACAGGCGTCGTCGACCCAAAGGGCATAGTTCACATATTTGCCTGTGTACTTTGCGTGTAACCTGGAGTTAGTGTCGTAGTCAAGACCGCCCAAACTGAGACCAAGTCAAGAACAACCAGATTATCTTCTTTGACAACCTCTGAGCAGGTTGTGACTTTAATGAGACATCATAACGATCTTGGTAATTAACTAGCTCCAGGAGTTTTACTGTTAAAATTCCCGCCATAAATCTCCTTTTTTAAAAGTCTGCTGCTGACCTCCTTCTTTTGCGTTTAAAGGCGGTTGGCAAACCAACTGTATCCCGCCACCACCTGGGCTGTTGTGTAGAACAGCAGATTGCTGCTGACCTGCCCGTCAGATCGACATACTGCCCCCACGTTCATGTCCTGAATTGCATCTCGCGGACGCGTGGCGTTATTTTCTGGAGACGTGCACGACCTACGCTCCAGAGGAACGCAGGATACGTGTGGCAGCCATCTTGCATACGCGTAGTTAAAAGCAAGTATGTCCAGGGCGTAAGCTGCACGACATGTAACTACATGTTGCAAACTGAGGGACACACAGTGGATGAGACAAATAATTAGACAGCGCACAGACACACAAAGTTACATGTAAGTGTTTTACTGTTTTTGCGTATTTGTTACTTTATATTACTGCTTAGTGTACTGAAATATTTTATCTATTTGTACTTGGATGCTAACTCACCTGAGTCTGTAACTTTCAGGTCGATGACGTGCTTGATCTGTTTGCGTGCGTTAGTTATAATCCGACACTCGTATGTTCCAGTGTCGTTGAAGGTGACGTTCTTCAGGACAACAGAAGCGTCTCCGTCCTTCATCTCTGGATCTCTCAGCTCCACTCGACCATTGAAAGATGGATGCTGGTAGTTTTCATACGGCCGCTCGTTTCGGTAAAAGAACACGTAACCGTCTGACTTCAGGTCAGGTCTGGTCCACTCCAACAGTGTGACGGAGGCATCTCTGGGACCTCGACATTGAAGAGAGACGTCCTGTCCAGGATTCACTTTTATCTCTCGCTGATCTAAAAACAAAAGTAGAGATGGTGTTTATCACATGAGACACACAGATCAGATGGTGTTCGCCACACATGGCTTGCTTCCTGTTTCCAGTAGACTATGACTATGACTCAATACTGACATGCAGATGTCCTCGGGCTCAAACATGTGACATTTTGGGACAGACATAATTTACTACATGAACATCAAGCTGTATTAAAGAAGACTTGAAACAAGCGAACGAGACCAACAACTCATTTTGACTGAGGTAATAAATGAAGTGGGAAGTATACTCGTTTTGTCATAGACTACAAGGTAATCTTACTTCTTTTTGCAACCAGTGAAGTCGCCCCCTGCTGGTTGTTAGTAAGAATGCGAGGTCCTTCACTTTTCACACCTGGAGGTTGCCGCTTGAAATTGTAAACTCTCTTAAAGGGAAACTCATTAGTTTTGTCAACGGTGAGAGCAATGATCCTCCCAAATGTCATGAAGATCAAAGAGGCTTTATCCCAGTAATGGTGAACATCTGGGGGCGCTGTAGAGCCACGCCTGAGCCCAATCACTGCTTTGCGATTTTTGTTCAAATTCTTGTGAGCCCCTCAGAAATGGTGCACAGAAGTAGAATAATAAGGCTCTGATGAATCGGGCTCTGATAATCATCAGTTATAGAGGAGCAGCTGCAGATGAAACTGTCGGTCAGTATGAAGAAGGTCCAGTTTAAACTTTGGGCGGCTGTGGCTCAGGTGATAGAGCGGTCGTCCACTCATCAGAAGGTCGGTGGCTGCATCGAAGTATCATTCGGAAAGACACTGAACCCCAAATTGTGTGAATGTAAATTAATGAGTTAATATCCGTTTCTGGTGGGTAGTTGGCACTTTTAACAGCCACAGCGGGAATCATGTTGTGATGTGCAAGTGGTGACGCATGCGTAGTAGAAGTATAACCGGTGGGGAAAAACGCTTTTTAAACCTTATTTTGGGGCAAAATTGTCAAACGTTTTCAGTGACTATTATCAGATTTTAATGCTGATTCTATTCATGTAGTTTTTATGTCCCGGTGACCAGTATAAGTGCAGTTCTGGCTCAAATACAATAAGGAAAATTGTTTTTCTGGCTGATATTGAGCCTAAACACGATGTGTTTAGTGTATTTTATTGATTTCTCTGTACTTTGTCTCCACTATGGATGTTTAAACTGCTCTATGAATACATTTTTCTAAATAAATTGATTTAGTTAAATGATCACAGTACATTACAACGTTCACCTCAGATGAATCAGCTTGATGTGTGTGCACGAGCATATCTGGTGTGGTGTCAGTCACCACACCCGTAGAAACACAAATCAATCAATAAATCTTTATTTACATAGCACTTTTCATACAAATACATGTAGCACAAAGTGCCGTTTCAGAACAAAGACACAGCTCACCTGCAGAGACCAGCGAGAGGATCAGGAAACAGAAGAAAGCCACAAGCAACATATCAGCAGAAAGAGAGAAAAGAGAGCAGAGCAGTTCTCTCGGTGATGGAGAGGCTGCCTTTCACCATCGACTGATCCAACATGAAGGGCGGGGCTTCAGCTGATGATCTCATCAGACAGGAAATACTTTCCTTCTCCTCCCTGCAGCACAAACCTTCCAACATTAACATTTGATCTGCATGACATATTCAGAATAATTCGTTCAGAAAAAGCCAAACATACTGTCTTCATACTGAAGGCAAATATAATAATTCACACACACATTAACAGACTTAATTTAATAATGAAAACTATACATTATTTTTCACTAGAATAAACAGGCTACAGAGAAGATGACATCATGACTCCTTCTGAAGACTGTCGAGTGTCTGCAGTTTATTTTAAGTTTTTATTCTCTACAACAACAGATTTCTGTGCTCATTCACAGCACTGAATGTGAATAAAAACCTGGTTTTAAGCTGTAGATGTAAAATCTGAAGTGTGGAGTCTGTCGGCTTTATATACTGAAGGGGTGTTTTTTCTTGCAGTTAAATTATCATGTATCACGTGGAGGACTTTTGTAGGTTGTTCCTGTTACGTTACCAAAAGTGAAAGTGTAAGACTGGAATGTAATCTGACTCAAACAGAAACTCCCCACAGAGACTCCAATGAGTGTGAATGTTGATATGATAACTCTGCCCCATGAGGACTGCACACTCCTTAAGAACGGAACAAAAAGATTGTTGACCTTATGGAAGACATCCAACGACTTTCAGAGGAACTCAAAGAGAAAGATTTCTTTCTGTAATCAGAGAGGAAATAACGTGACTTCTTCTTTCCAACAGTTTCAAAACCATCAGACAAAGATGATTTCTTACCTGAAAGGTCCACTTATTGGCTGTTTGCAGAGCTTTCAACCACATCTCATGGCATCAGTGGTCACCTCCCTCGTGTGAAGCGTCAGTTAGTTGTATACGAGGGGAGATGGTAACCATGGTAACCCCGTCTCTGTTCAAAGATGGTCCGTTTATTACTGCCAGGTCGACGATGTTGCAGCCGAAATCAAAGCATATGTAATACGTCATCCTTGTAGAAGCTTTGTAATTCCATCTTGGACTGCAGTGTCTTCGTAAAATTAATCCAGAAAGATGCGTCCGCCACCAAACGACACTGTTGCATCTCCATCACTGTGGCTGTGCTCAGACGCGCCGGAGGCCGTCTCTACCCTGCACCGGCGGGTAGCCCTTCTGTCAGGTCTGTTACTGCTACTCCAACACAACACTCGGCAGCTCACACACTCCATCCTCAGTCCGCACGCAGTGTTGAAGCAGATTCTGCTCAGTCCTGCTCTGGAACCCGACAACCAGCATCTCCTCGTCCTCTTTTCTCCCCAACCACAGTAATAATTGGTGACTCCATAACCAGAAACATCCGTTTCTTTAACGCTACCACTCGCTGCTTCCCCGGTGCCACCACGGCTGACATTTAAAAAAAAAAACTCCAGGACCTGATGCCATCGCTCCTGTCCTCCATCACAAGAGTGATAGTCCATGTGGGAACAAATGACACAGCTCATCAGCAGTCTGAGCTGACAAAATCAGATTTTAACCGTCTTTTTAACTTTTTAAAGCAGTGTGGAAAGTCCGTTTTTATCTCTGGTCCCATTCCCACAGTCGGTCGCGGTGCTGGCCGCTTCAGTAGACTCCTTGGCCTCCACGACTGGCTCCAGTCCGCCTGCAGGGCTCATCGTGTGTTTTATGTGGATAATTTTAATATTTTCTGGCAAAGAATGTCCCTTTTTAAGACAGACGGACTTCACCCAAACAAACGGGCTCAGAAATGTTAGCTGCGCACATACAGCATGTGGTGCGGTCCACACATGACTTACGTGAATGAATTATCATTCATGTACCACAGCACTGAGACTGCCCTGCTTAAAGTCACCAATGACCTTTTAATGTCTGCTGATGAAGGCATGTGCTCAGTCCTGGTACTCCTGGACCTTAGCGCTGCTTTTGACACCATTGATCACAACATCATGTTAGACAGACTGAGGCACTGGGTGGGGATCTCTGGTACTGCCCTAGAATGGTTTTCATCCTACCTGTCAAATAGGAAGTTTTCCTCCGTTGTTGTAACAAAACACTTCCTACTTTATAATTCTTTATTTCAGAGTAAATTAATCCAGTAGCCTCTGAATGCCAAATGTTTCGGTTTTGTTTCCTGATCATTCTAGTGATATAGAAAGCTGTCATCAGATGACTCAACCAGTGTGCATTCCTGAAACATGAAACTCTACACATCCTCAGTAAATTAATTACTCACTTCCTCTGAGTTTCAGCAGCTGAAACACTTTGCCTTCACATTTGAAATTTAATCTTTATCATAGAGTCACATAAGAATTACTGCAGACTGAATCATTAGGGAGGAGACGAGTTTATCCTGCTGCTGCTCACAGACACAAAGTTCAAACTTAACCTGGTTTAAATTAAAATTTCTTATGTGGAGTCTTAACTGAATTACTGTGACTGTGAATCAGATCTCCTGTTTGGCTGTTTTTCTCCTGAGCTGATTATTTGTTCAGTTCTTATTTATTCAGTTATTTAATCAGCAGGAAGAGAAAACTTTCAAACTGAAGTACTGAAAGATAAAACTGGTCACATTTAACAGTAGATGATAAGCTGCGCTGTGATCAACATGTTGCCAAGAGACAGAAGTCATGTTATTATATAATTTTTAAATGTGTGTTTTCTACTTTATAGAAATCGGACTTTCAACCAGGAGACCAGTGTTTGTTTTCCATGTGATACAAAAATTCAACATTAAATATTTTCATTTAAGTGATGTAGCTACACACATAAGCTACGCAAACTACACAAGTAACGTCACTTATCTTTTTCTAACCCTAACCAAAGTACTTATGTTGCCTTAACTTAACCAAATTGCAATATTTCACAGCTTTACGAACATGGCATTTCCAAATGGCAATGTTTCACAACGTAACGTTTCATTTTGAAACTGTAACCAGACGTTGCATATTTATTGTTGTTAACTTGACCACGAAGGGGTAAACGTACAAAACAAATGCAAAAGGAGTACCCAGGGCGTTAAAAAGCGACGTCAGGGGATTTTGACGAAGCGTCCATATGTGACAAGTAGTGAGAATGTGTTGTGACCTCTCTGCAGCCTTCGACACCATCTCTCACAAAGGAAAGTTAGGACAATTCCAAAGGAATAATAAATAAAAGGCAATTATAAACTAATATCAAATTATATTATATTATATTATACATTATATAAACCATCATCATTGAGTATAAATATATTTCAAATCTAATAATAAAATGAATGATCTCTTTGTTTTTACTTGTTTTTGGCAGTAAAAGTTAAAAATCCCCATTGACCAAAAAGCAAACCTCCAAACTGACAGACCACTGCATGAAATGGTTCGGTCCTGCCTTAGCGCTCTCATAAGTGATGGTGTTTAGTTGCAGTCAATAGATGCGCCAGAAATGCAGTGATCACAATGTTTCCTAGTGAACCAAACTCTGGTTTTCAAAAAAGGAAACAGAGATATGAAAGAGAGGAAAGACAAAGAACAGGATGTCACTCTGTAACCCAGTTTTTCACCAAGAAAGGTGTGCAGTCTGTGAGTGGTGTTAACCTGTTGGCTTAATGTCCACAGTGAAATAATCTAGCTAGCTACAGACTAGTGTTAGCCAACATCTCATCAACATTTAATCAGTGCAGGAAAACATTTAGCAAGATATTCATATTAAATCATTGTCTCTGCCCCTTTTAGCAGACTAACAACAGATGAGTAAGCAGCAGCCCAGTCTGCCCATAACTGTAGCCTCCCTGTCCCAGTGAAGAAGGTGAGCAACACTATGTGAATGAGTTAGCATCATTCCAGGGAGGCTGTGGGGATTTTTCTCTCTCTCTTGCTGTTTTTACCAGAACAAAAAAAGACAATGAAATATTTCTTAATGACAGATATTCAAACACAAATAATTTTCTCAGATAATGATCATTATGAAATAAAAAAATAAAACACCTTCCTGTCCATACTGGATGCTGGACAGCAGCTTACCTCAGCCTGCATGTAAATTACAGACTATATTAAAATAATCCAGTTTGATACGTTCATTTAAATTGAATTATGGCCATTAATGACATCTATAGATACAAACTTCATTATTCCCATCATGAAGGGCAATTTATTTGAGAAGCCAATAGTGAACTGCATCCTGTATGCAGACTTGCATGTGCAAATCACCAGCAATAAATATTGTGATAGTACTAATATTGAACTACAAGAAGCAAGACACTTGCAAGCCTTTAATTAGACTTATGTAAAGCTTTTGATGGGACAGTTAAGTCTTAGAGAAGTGGTGACAACAGCTGCGCAAAGGGCGTTCAATTACATTTTTTTTGTCATGGGGCCCAAAATTCCTGGCGGCCCCCCTGCTAACACCTTCCTTTCTGAACTTATTGGCTTTACTAGCACTAGCCCACTTTCTTGGATCCAACTCTGTCTCTCCAACAGGAAACAATATATCACCTTCAAAGACCTCTGCTCCATGTTGGTGCCAGTTAACCATGGAGTGCCCAGGAGGTCTGTGCTTGCCTTCTTTTCAATGTCTACATGCTACCCCTTGGCCAGATTATCCGTCACTATGGACTCAATGTCCACTGCTATGCTGATGACACCCAGTTGAACATCAGCACCAAACCCACAACCCAGCTCCCACCCTTGTCACTTGGACAACTGCTAACCTTCTCAAACTGTACAATATTAATTCCAGTTGGACAAAACAGATGTTTTATTTTGTGTGTTTTGATTTATTAAATTATTGTGAAAGAAAAATGCTCTACATGGTGGTCAGTCTATGATTTGTTAATGCTAAGTACCAAATTGTCAATAATCATAACCATTCATGAAGAACGAGCGTGCATGGATCAATAATGAGCTGGGACTGTTGCTGAATGTAACACGAGAGTTAAAAGGCTGTGGTGGCGGAAACCAGACAGGGAGTCATGAGAGAGAGAGAGAGAGAGAGAGAGTAATCATAATGATAATAATAATGATAATAACAGTAATAATAACAATAGGACTAGTAACAATAGTCGTTGCAGCAGAGGGTGTCGAGCAGGAACACGGGGCAGCAGGTGACCCGCAGCCACAGATCCAGACTCCACAGCTCCAGAGCCAGAAAACCTGCAGGAAGTGATAGGAGGAGAGAGGAAAGGGACGAGAAAGCACAAGACTACAGGAAAGGGAAGAAGTCGAGTTAGTAACAAAAAGACTAAAATGTAGGGGAGAGCCAGGATGATTTTAATGACGAGTTGTGTTTATTGTTCCATGTGTCATGGTCATGATCAGACAAAACATTAGTTAGTACTTTAACACATCCTGAAGTTTTAAATGTCAAAGTTTTACAGTTTAGAAGCTACGATTAAAACATCTTTTTCAATCAATACATTTTCTAGTTAACTGTGGATATACAACACAACCCTACAGTGATATCGCAGGATATGATTCTCTTATATGCTTACTTATTACTTATGATTGCTCATATGATACTCAATATTGTGTAACATGCTTATCTTATTAATTCAGCAGTTAAGACAGTCAGAAGCTTGTGCTCAATGATAGGAAACCGGGCCCTGATAGCAATACACTCTGACACACTTCACACTTTCCTTAATACAGTTAATACGTTAAGGTGCACTAGAATATGCTACATAAACTGACTTCACCATGTATGGATATCTCTAAAAGATACAGCAGGGGTGCGGTCTCCTGAAGATATACTCAGGCTTGGTTGAAGAACCGCAGACTTGCTGTTAGGCCGTTGTGCTGTGCATGTCTCCAGATATGTTTGTATTTCTATAATAAATATTTGGTATTCAACAGACTTCTCAGACTCCTCTCAGTTCTTCCCTCATCAACCAACTCCGGGAAGTCGTTGCACTTCAACACTAGCTAGTTATATTATATATATATATATATATATATATATAGCTGTTTAATTCACACAAATATCCCGCTGTATATTATTTGACCAGAACAAAGTATTACTTATTTATCAAACGGGTAAGAAGTTCTTCTTCCATGTAAGCCTACATTTACTAATTTGGCAGACGCTATTATGCGTAAATACGTCCTGAATGTGGGATGGCTACACTGCCGCTGTACTGCTGTGTAGCTGTATTCTGCGGAAAGTAATCCACTGTTACTAAGCGTCTCTTCGTTGTCAACTTCCGTTGTGGCCTTTTGTATTTCCGTTGTGGTTTTTGAATTTGTTTTGTGGCTTTTGTATTAGGCCTGAAACCTATGAGCCACCATATTCACACACAGACACACAGAACATCAGAGCAAATTTAAGATTTAATGAAAGTATTTTTGAAACCAGGTCGCTTTGTATGTATTTTATTATACCTCATTATTTTGTCATAGTTATATCTCCTGTTCAGCAGGATGTTGGAATGAATTATGGTGTGTTTGTCTGTTATGTTTTCTAAAGATCATAAAACTAACAAGAAAAACACCATTTAGAAGAAGCACACCAACTGGCAGACCAATTTTCAGTGCAAAATTTCCCTCCTTGTTTCCTCCCTCCTTGTCTCCTCCCTCCTTGTGTCCAGCTGTGTGACCTGCAGAGCAGAAACAGGTGTGAGGTATCAGCTGTCAGCAGGTGAACAGAATGTCAGACATTATCTACTGCACTTTGACCACATGACTCGTAGCAGCTGTTTCCTCTAAAGTCTCATCAGAAACATCTTTCTAAAACACAAACATCTGATCTGTGATGTAATGATGTGATTCATAGAGAGATGCAAGGAAACCAAGCTAGGAGAGAAGGAACGAGGAAATATGTTTTAAGAGACATGAGACGTCATTTCGTCTGAAGCGACGTCCATTTCTGATGCCGGCGGCAGCTGATCACAGCTGGATCAGCTTATATTTATTGATTCTGATTGTGAATTCATTATTGAATAACCCAGAATATGATCATTGTGTCTTTGGATTTATTAGGCTAAATGTTTGCAAAGTCCGCTCAGTTTTAGGCTTTCAGTTTATTTCCTCATCTGATATCCTTTGACACAACTGCATACAGTTTATTTATGCAAGTCCCATCACTCTTCACCAATAGATCACCGCGTTCCATCATATCAATTCAATGCTCCAGCTGCTGATATCAGATGTAGTCTCTTTGTGACAGGCTTGATTAGGGGACCAAAAATTCGGGACATTCATCAGCTGATTTTACTCGCGGAGCCGCCGGCGGCTTTCATCAGGCTTTATTTTCCTTTGCTTGCTTCATTAGAGACTTTAGTGCAGTTTATTGTCCGAACCTAGACTACGTGTTTATTATGTTTTATGTTTTTGTCGTCTATTTGGACTAAACACAGGAAAGACCAGCCTCACATGTAAAACATGTTTCTTTCTGACAGACTCTCCGTCTCTCTCTGACTTTAATTGAAATAAAAAAAAGAAAATCTTTCTAATAAATAAATAAAGTTGTTTGTGGGGCTTTTGTATGTCAGACAATGAACACAGATTTTAACAAGACAGTGAATGATCAAACAAATCAAATATAACTCTTTGCAGTGATGCACTTGAGATTAATGTGATGTGTCCTGATGTGTCCTGTGTCTCTGGCTCTACACACTCACCTGGCTCTGTCACTGTCAGCCTGATGATGCTGCTGGGATCAGGTTTGCCTGCGTCTCTCTTTCTACGTCTTGTGTTTTCCTCTCCAATCCGACACTCGTATGTTCCAGTGTCGTTGATGCTGACGTTCTTCAGAATCACAGAAGAGTCTCCGTCCTTCATTTCTGGATCTCTGAGCTCCACTCGACCACGAAACAGTGAATGCTGGTAGTTTTCATACAAGCGACCTTCTCTGAAGTAGAAGACATAACCATCATCTGGCTCCAGGTCAGATCTGCTCCACTCTATCACTGTGATGACAGCACCTCTGTAACCCCGACACTGAAGAGTGGCGTCCTCTCCAGGCTTCAATGTCTCCAGTTGTTCTGAAGATATAAAATAATAATACTATCATATAATAAAACCTGTACTGGATGGAAGCTGTAGACGCAAATGTGCGTTTGCCAAAATACTGTTTTTATCTGTAGTCAGTTGTTACATAGTCGACTAAAAAAAACTTAAAAAACAATAATAAAATGAATTTAAGAATCATTTAAAATGAAGTCAAACATTATGAAAGCATATGCATCAAAATGAAGTAGAAGAAACACAGACATCGTGCTTAAATGCTTTTTCATGGACGTCAGAGTGAGAAGAGAGCAAGAACGTATTTATTTTAATCAATATAATGAATATTTCGCAAGGATTAAAAATATAAGTTATATAAGTAAAAATATAAGTTATAAAAACAGTAATTATAATAAGTTATCACGAGTAATTGCTGTGGAAACTACAGTAATACAGAAATTTCCCACATTTCTTTCCTAACGATCATTTCATATAATCAAAGGTAATCAGTCATCTACCTGCTGATCCACCTCTCAGCTTCCCTTAAAAACATCAGTACTAACGATACGAATGACAGACAGCTGTATAATAAGAGGTCTATTGTCGTATCTGTTTTATGCTGTTGTATGGCCTAATATGTGAAACTGTACATACACACCCTCTTACCTTGACACAGAGCAAAGATCCATGAACATGTGAACAAGCAGGGCTGGCGTCGATGTTAAGACAGCCATCACAGCAGCACGGCACGGCGGTTTTTTATAACTTACCATAAGGACCTTTTGTTTCTGTTCCTTGGTTTTTAATAGCGGGGGGGGGGGGGGGGGGGGGGGGGGGG
>NW_024043525.1:0-8000 GCF_014851395.1 Micropterus salmoides
AGCTTGATTACTTTGGTTGCAACCCTGTGGACGATATCATTAACTGTGGAACGTGGGATGCCAAACGCTCTTGAGACGACACGGTAAGATGTTGCGCTTGCCAGCCACAACAGGAACACAAGAACCTTTAGATCATGACCCCAGCCATGGTCAAATGGAGGTGGAGGATGTCAACCTGATGGGCTACTGTGGTTCTGGAGAGGCGGAAGTCTGGTCGCAGGTCACTTTGGCCATTGAAGTACAAGGCCAAGACAGGAACTCCATTGTTCAGTGCACAGTAATGAGATGGTTGTTCACGCTGTAAATAAACAGAGCACAGTGAAATGAAATGTGTATCATCATGAGTACCATCACTTATATCACTTATAGTTCACTATATTTGATGTGAAAACAAAGCGAAATGTGTAAGTTACCCCAGGAGGGAGCGCGATCTGACTATGAGGGTTTACTGTTCACAGAATTCATAAATTGTGTGTATATATAAGTATAAATATAAACACATAGCATCATCTTCATCTTTTAACTTACAATTTGACGACGTCTTGCTCTATTTGGTTTTGAACGAAACGAAATAATCAAAGAACGAGCCATTCACAGATTGTTCAGCATGGCGTCTTTCCTTTCTTACGTGGGCTAAACTCAAATATCCAAATGTTTTGCATCAGCCTTTCTCTGCTGTTCCCACAAAAAGGACAGTTATTCTGTAAACTAGTTTCTTTATTTGTTTTAGAAGGCTTTTCCCTTCATATCTGTCTTCTGATTGTATTTTTTTTTATTTGCCACACATTCTGCAGCTCAGCCTTAACATGAGCACTGAAATTAAAACTTAACACGATCCTGGCTCTGTCCTAAATGTGGTAACGCCAGGACATCAATGTGGATGGATTGTAAGGACTGTCAAAGGGTGTTGCTGCACCTTTTCACCTCCAACCCACATCTAATTTTCTTTTTATTATTATCTCTCTCCTCATCACCTCTGCTCATTCCTCAATCCTTTCTCCTGTTTTTTTGCTGGGTTATTTTGCCTGGGTTTTTTCACACATGTACTCACACTGGCAAGGCACTGACTTAATCATAAGGACTCTACAACACCAGAACCTGTGGAGCATGGGATCTAACTGCCAAACATGTGATTAGTGGATAACCCGCTCTACCACTTGAGCCACAGCTGCCCCACTACATGCTTAACCCCAACCATTAACTTTACCTTAACTTAAACCTATAAAAGGAAGACCCTAAAGTTAATTGTTTACATTGTAGTGACCAGCTTTTTGTCCCCAAATGGAGGAATAACTTTTGTCCCTGTAGGGCAATTGGTTCTGCAGTAAGACATAGGCACAGGACAGACACAGATACAAGACCATATACATAAAATACTAAAATGTTCCAGACTCTGGTTGTGCAACAGAGAGTTGAGAAGATAGATGGGCCTAAGTGCTACAGAATAAGGTGCTCCGTTTCTGAAAATAAATAATAAATAAATAAATAGGCCTCCGATTCGACAGCCATTTGTAAGGAAGAAACCTCCGACAATGTTCATCCAACACAATATAGCAACAATGGACTGCAACACAGGGAACATTTCCACAACAATCACCATCACATCAACATCATCAACGTCGGTACTATTCATGTTATAACAACCCCACCACTATTTAATTGTTAAATTTATCTACTTTTCCGGACTGACTTTAGAAAGGAGATGGCAGTCGGAATGAAAGAGTACCTGTATCTATTGCTCTTTACCGGGTAAATCTGAACCGAGGACCAGAAGCTAGGAACTGAAACTCCAAATGATGGTGTGTGTGTGTGTGTGTGGTATTTTAGTCTAAATGTTTCTTGCTTTAATCGTGTATTGTTATGTATTACTGTGTAACTTGTTTTCGAAAAGTGCTAAAATAAAAATGTATTATTAATATTAATACAATCCAGAAAGTCCACTTTGAATAATAGATCTGTGAGTTTGAGGGTTTCAGACCCCAAAACACACAAAATACTTTATAACTGATCACGGTGGCATTGAATGTATCTTTTGTTGCAACAATCGCAAAGTAAACGGTACAACATGCCGTTCACATCACAAAGAATTCTACCAGGAATTGCACCTTCATGTATTTGATTGGCCAACAAGTTCCTCAACTCTGAGACCAATAATATATGAAAATGTATGATCTTTTTTATACATCACATTATATATCACATTAACTATACAAACTCAGGGGGAGCCCTTCATGCACCGCTCACTTTGGGCTGGAAACAGCAGGGAAACATGGTTTGTGCAGATATATAAAGTAATAGTTGGTTAGTAGACATAAATCTGCACATTTATTGTTCCAAGAAAGTTCATAGTTTTCTGCACCAAATGCCATGGCAAACCATCCAATAGTTGTTGAGAAATTTCAGTCTAAATCAAAGTACTTGACCACCATGGGGGTTTATTTTAACTGTTAAAGAGATTAATTACACTATTTAAAATTAATTGTTTCAAATATTATATAAGTTCGGCACCATCAGCTGGTAAGTATCACCTGACTCTTGTTATCACCATTGATTTTCACTCAAATCACCAACTTTGTCTAATCAAGACAAGCAGCTCTGCAGCTGGTTACACTTGTTTTCCAACCTACAACTGGTTCTCTCAACTGATTTCTTCCTTCTCCACCTTGTCTCATCCTGTTCTGCTTTCTTATTACCACTTGGTGAGGGCATCTATTTCCATATGTATGATGTGTATTGCATATATTTTGCCTTCCATATGATATGCTTCTGGCGGGATCTGCTTTGTATGCGCATTGGCATATAAAGGATCATTTGAATCAGCTGTGTTGGAGCAGGGAGCGATCTAAAACAATCAGGACAAGGGGTACTTCAGGAGAGGTTTGGGAAACGCTCAATGTCATTGATCAACTAATCATTTAAGCTCTAAATTTGTATAATATGTTAGAAGGGTTGAATGGACTTTATCGTTATTATTCTTAACAAATGATTTCTGACAAAGGAGAGAAAAAAAAAGAAAATATGTAATGATTCATCCCTGAAGTGAGTAGTTGATAACTATCCAGGTGAAATCAGTAAAGTATGTTGTGCCTTTTACCTGCATTAACACTTTAAGTCAGTAAAGACAGTGAGGAGCAGGTGTCTAAGTTGTTGTTACGTACTGATTCCCTCAGACTATACCAAATTTGGAGGATGGCTGAAACTTGACTTTCAAAGCCGACTGTCTACAAAAGGAAACAACATTTCTTCCTGATATTTTGTACTCTTATAAAGTGTCTTCGAACAGCTGCTGATAGTTGTAGAAAAATATTTTTGGTTTACCAGGTTTTCAATAGACCTCTGGTACTGGTCGATCTCCCTTAGAGTCTCATTATCTCTCTTCACCTCGTTGACATACTGAGCCAGGTCCTGGGCAACACAGACACACAAACACACATTTTGTTGGGTTAGTTTAGTCTGGAGGTAGTGAAATATGTCAGAAAATTCAGGACGGATTTCTTTTTAAAGAGACAGGCTAGCTTATCTCAGCTCAGCATAAAGTCTGAAAGCAGGGTGAAACAGCTAACCTCTTAAAACCAAAGTGTAAAAATGACAAGTTGATGTTGCACAGGGGATATGTGAGCACAGAACTCCAAATGAAACCAAAGTTTTTGGTACAGATTAAATAAGCAAGCTATAAAGTGTCAATTAATTAGTGAGCTTTAGAGGCTACAGATTTTCTTACCTCTGGGAAGAGCCATACTAGCCAATTCACCCTGTTTCTAGTCTTTAGCTTTATGCTAAGCTAAGCTAATTGGCTGCTGGCTGTAGCTTCATATTTAACATACAGAAATCAGAGTCTTATCGATCGAGATCTTATCGATCAAACCCATCTACCGCTTGGTAAGAAAGCAAATAGTACATATTTCTTTTCTATTTGAATTTTATACACGTATTTATGTTGTAGGATGTCTTTTCTGCTTCTGTGAGCCAAGCTTGCATGCCATGTAAATACTGTAATGAGTATGAAGCTTTGAAGTAGTCTGAAGTTATGCATTTCCTGCATTTTTGTTGCTAAGTCCTCAAATCAGCTGCCTATCAAGTGCTGGCTCCCTTCAGGACTGGAAAAGCAAAGGGGGCACTCAGCACTCACTAATGTGATGTAAATGTAAAGTTTTATCAATTCACACCAATTTGTAGAAAAGAAACATGAACAAGTTATGACTTCTTTTTTTTCATCTAATAACGGATGATAGTTAAGTGGCAGAGTCTGTTTGGAATCTTCCGCTAAAATCAGCCTGCTATTGGTAACAAGCTGAAATCACAATGATTACAGACCATTTACCGTAAGCACTGCACTTACTTTCATGGCATCAAGAGCGATCTTCAAGTTGCTCTTGTCAGCAGCATCGTGAGTGTGTTTGACTAGCTCCTGTAATAGGAGTACAGAAAAGACAGGATGGACTACATTCACACACAAAACTCAAGCAAACACATTTAACATGAGTAGCAGGATTATCGATTTCATAATAAAGATTACTTTGCCACCATGTAGTTTTCATAACAAAAAAAAACTTGTAATCAGAAGACAGGCTATTTACCTTATTCAATCTTATGTGACGGTAAAATAGGGAATTTTGAGATCATGTTTGGCAAATGTGCTTGAGTTGATACCATACAAATCACATATTTACACTTGAAATAAAGCTAAATAGAAACAGACACAGAGAAAGTTTTCTTCTGATTTGTTTTAATTCGTAAGGAATATAGTAATAATATATTTCATGAAGTTGTAGAACTAAAAGCAGTGATGGACTGCAACAAAGTAAATGTACTCAATTACTATATTTAAAGTTTTGAAGTAATTTTACTATGTCCATTTTATGCTACATTATACTTTTTTACCTTACTAGATTATTTGACAGCTATACCTCCTAGTTACTTTGCAGTTTAAGACATAACTTGCAACACTTATTATTGGTTAGTAAAATATGATGTATGCACGCCAAAGTTCACAACGTTCTGTGCCTGGACCAATTTTATTCACCTTATATATACTTCCTTTATACAGTATTATCAGGAAACACTCCATAAACTTTCATTGTTATGCGGATAGTATCCAATTATATCTATATATCAAGCCAGATAAAAACAGTTTGTCAGACTTCAAGCATGCCCCATAAAAACCTGGATGACCTGCGATTTATATGATGTTAAACTAAACAAAACTGAAGTTATTGTACATGGCCCCAAACACCTCTGAAAGACATTATGTAATGATATAGATACTCTACATGGCATCGCCCTGGCCTACAGCACCACTGTAAGGAATCATGAAATTATCTTTGATCATGATATGTCCTTTAACTCCCACATATAACAAACTTTCAAGGACTGCTTTTTTCACCTAATTAGCATTGAAAAAATCATCCTGTCTCAAAATGATGCAGAAAAATTAGTCGACTCATTTGTGCTTTTATGCTGGATTTTCACGATTCGTTATTATCGAGCTGAACAAATAAGTCCCTTAAGTGATCCAGAATGCTGTAGCATGTGTTTTGACAAGAACAAGGAAAAAATACCATATTTCTCCTGTATTAGCTTCTCTGCACTGGCTCCCCGTAAAGTCCAGAGAAGAATTCAAAATCCTTCTGCCCACCTACAAAGCCCTTAATGGTGAGGCACCATCATATCTTAAAAAGCTCATAGTACTTTACTACCCTACCAGAGCACTCCGCTTCAAGAAAGCAGGGTTACTTGCGGTTCCTAAAGTAGAATGGGAGCCAGAGCGTTCAGCTATCAAGCTCCTCTCCTGTGGAACCTAGTTTGGGGTCAGGAGGCAGACACCATCTCCACATTTAAGATTAAGCTTAATAAGAAGTTCCTTTTTGATAAAGCTTATAGTTAGGGCTGGCTCAGGTGAGCCCTGAACCACCTCTTAGTTCTGCTGCTATAGGCGTAGACTTATGAGAGACTTTCCTTGGTGCACTGAGCTCCTCTCCCTCTCCATCAGTACACATTTTTACCCAATTAATGCATGTTAGTATTAAACTCAACATCTTCCCTCTCCTGTAGTTTTGTGCTTTCTTGTCTGGCCCTTCTCTCTTTCTGTCGCTTTCTGCGGGTGCTTCAGCCTCCGGAGCTGTAGAGTCGGAATTTATGATTGCAAGCCACCTACTGCCCCCATGTTCCTGCTCGACACCGGCTGCCGCAATTAAATTTATTAGTCATATTATGAGTATTATTATTGCTATCATTATTATTACTATTATTTTATTTATATTCGTATTATTACCAGTATGGTCTAGACCTGTTCTCTCTGAAAAGTGCAATGATGTAACCTCTGTTATGAATTGGCACTATACAAATAAAATCAAATTGAATAAACCCGATAATATAGAAGGTAGTTAAAATTGGCTCCACCTCAACTAGCTCCAACGTGAAAATAGTGCTTACTCATTAATTGATCAGTAATGATGATCAAATAATATGCAATAGTAAAACACTTTGATGTAATAATAATGTAATTTGTAATAATACTTTTAGATTGTTTTTTTGTTTTCAGTGCTTTTACTTGAGTGTGGAATTGTTGTTGTTTGATTAATCAACACATGGAAGTTATTTTGGGGACCAGACTGAGTAATTTCCATAGCAAATATAATTACATATTGTAACATCATTTCGCCCGATGTCAGCTGTGAGTGGCTCTAGCCCCCTGCGACCCTGTACGTAGAATAAGTGGTTGATGATGGATGGATATAACATCATTCTGTGCTAGTTAAAAGATCATTTTCCCCATTTCATGGAAAAGTGCATATCGAAGCATCATGCTTATGTTTTGTTGTAGCTTACATTTGATTTTTGTTTAATTCTCAACAGATGCTGCTTGTTAATGAGATGCTGCCGATACTGTATTTGCTGTGTAACATGTGCTGTGTATAGTAGATAATGATACCATCAAGACTTTATCATAATTACAGCGATATGTACATTACATCTAATATCTCATATAAAAGGTGGGTAGAATCACTTTAGGCCTGTTTACCCTTCATTAAGCTCTCTAATTGCATTACAAAAGAGAGAGAAGAGATTAACTATTTCTCCACAGAGCTACTGTACAGTGCTGCTTCCTTGCCAAGCTGTATCCACTCTCACTTCATTTCTGCTTGACCATTTCCTTTCTTCTTCTTCTTCTCCTTCTTTCCTTTTTACCCTCTTTCCAATGTATCTCTTCAGGGAGGTGGCCAAGAACACCCAGGATCACAACCATTTACCATGGAGGTCTTTATCCTCCTTAACAATTTAAAATAGCTCTCTAGTCATTGTCCTCATCTGCCCCGCCAGCTATAGTCTGACCTCTGATTCATACTAACCAAGGGGAGACGGTGTCACACATTTAGGCTGTCAGTAGCCAGTGAAATTGGGGGGCATGTCTGTTTTTTTAAGGAAGCTACATTGCAAGACATGTCTAAGTTTAAGAACTGTTGTCATGTATAAAATCAATAAGTAATGTAATCATAACTTCACTTGTAAATCTATTTTGCAGTCAAGTCACAGACACCCCGGGACTAAGTTCAATCCAGAACATCTTCCCCTTAAAATGTCTTGTTTGAGTTCTGGAAATTCTGTACACTGAAAGGTATTGATACAGATTGAAATTATGTTACTTCATTTATTCACTGTACTTTCTTTGAGAGGAGTGAGATATGAAGACTAAAAGTAAGATCTGTCAAAACAGATGGTGTTTTTGCAGCTCCACTCTGCTATGATGCTGGGAAGGAAAGTAAACATTAAGTAAAAATGTGGAGAATGTCGCCCTCAAGTGGCAATTTTTATACTCAAAGAACAACACGATTAAGTTGTACCAGTAAAAATAACTTTGACAAATCCGCCTGGTGCTCAGTCTCACATGAATAAAAATTATTATATAATTGTTATAAAGTAATAAAATAAAAAAGGCATGGATGTTAATACTTATTCCTGCTACAACAACTACTGTTGGCCTCGAGTAAGGCAATAAGTCC
>NW_024043526.1:0-1589 GCF_014851395.1 Micropterus salmoides
ATGTACATGTCGGTGGTGGATGTGATATACATGTACATATACATGCGTACATGTACACAGTGCGATGAAGCCTAGTGCAAAGGATGCTGGAATAAATAAGTATTTTGTGCAGGAGTAATGACTTGAGGTTGGTGGATTTGGTATACAGTATCTACAATATGACAATATAACAGTATGAACAGCTCTGAAATAGAGAGTGGTGAATAAATAAAGTTTTAGTGGAATAAAACTGTAGTGACTTTAATATGTGCATTCTAGACAAGGTAGCTTTGAATTGTATAGTGGACTACAGCACCTTTCAGGCAATGTTGTGTTTACCTTTAATCAGAATTTAAATACCAGTTTTGTCTGTACACAAAATTATCAGGCCAGATCTCACAGTGGATGTTTAAGATTAAAGCAAGTATAAATGAATCAACACATTTCAACATAAAATAGTTTTCTTATATTGTTAACTTTACCCCTTGGTAACTGACCGCCAACATTTTAACAAGTATTTCATTGTATATAACATGATAGCCTACAGGTTTTCAGCACTTCCATCAGTACTGCAGCTGTTACTACATGCAGCTACATTGATATTGCAAGCTGCACAAATATTCCCTGTTCCTTTCAGGTACTGGTATGCCGAAATTACCGGGGCGATGTGGACATGTCAGAGATTGAGCACTTCATGACACTTCTCATGGACAAAGAGGAGGAGGGGACGCTCTCGCCAATCTTGGCCCATGGAGGAGTTCGTTTCATGTGGATCAAACACAATAACCTCTACTGTATCCTTGCAAGCAACTTGTCAACACTTGGTATTAAATTCTTTTATGCTGCCTTTTCAAATCTTGTCACTAAAATTCTTAACACACATCACCTCAGTGGTTGCAACATCCAAGAAAAATGCTAGCGTCTCGCTGGTCTTCTCCTTCTTGTACAAAATTGTCCAGGTAGGATTGGATTGGTAGGATTTACTTGCTTTTGTCTACAGTAGATTTGAATAATAAACAATACTAACAAAGCCATATACATTGTATTTACAGTGACGCTCAAACAGGATTATGAAACAGTGTTTGTGTTCTGCAGGTTTTTTCCGAGTATTTCAAGGAATTGGAGGAAGAGAGCATTAGAGATAACTTTGTCATCATATGAGCTGATGGTGAGCTGATGGACTTTGGGTTATCCTCAGACCACAGACAGCAAGATCTGCAAGAGTGAGTAAACTCTCACTGCAATTAACTTTATGTCCATTCATGAGAGATGCAACTAATAAATACTGCCATTATTGAATGCTTCATTCTTAGTTGTCAACTAATATTTTTAAGTAATACTATTAAATACTATTAATCGGTTTGAGTACTTTCCAGCTTTCGATTATATATTTCTGCTTTCTTTCCAATCCACTATGACAGTAAACGAATATCTTTGGGTGTGGACAAAACGAGACTTGAGGACAACTCTTTGGGAAACATTTTTCACAATTTTCTGACATTTTATAGACATAGACCAAACAACTAATCGAGATGTAATCAATACATTAATCAATCAACAATGAAATAATCGTTAGTTGCAGCGCTATTTTTTTTTTTTAACCACTTTTT
>NW_024043527.1:0-10295 GCF_014851395.1 Micropterus salmoides
TTGTATGCAGAAATGTGCTCCGATTAAGCGACCTTGTGATATAAACACCAACAGCCACATTGAAGAGTTCCTTACGGACCAGCCACAGGGATGAAGTGCAGTAGTGGTATTTTCTCTGATACAGTTACCTTAACTTCAGGAGCACCTTAAGGCTGTGTGCGTTCACCTGTTTTGTTCTCTTTATATACAAACAAAATGCAGATTGTGAATCCAACATCTCAATTGAATAAATGCTGATGACATGGTGGTAGTTGGTCTTATGCAGATGGGAGACACAGCTAAGCAGTCAACATTTCAAATCTCTCTATTAATGGAATCAATAGTGATCATGAGACACAACAGTGCTTCACGATAAGCCTGCTGAGATAGTTGATGAGGTTAAATACTTAGGAACCATGTTTGATTGTAAATTAAGTTTTACAGCCAACAGAGTACATTTTTAAAAAAGCAATGCAGCGTCTGTATCTACTTTCTGCGGAAATTGGATATAATTTCATACGACATATGCAAGAATAGCCTAGAGAGTGTTTATTGAAGTCTCATCGAAAGCCTTCTAACTTGAACTTGAAATTTGGGGGTTAAGGACAAAAACAGATTGTGCAGAATTACAAATTTGGCTGTTAAGATTATTGGGAAAGAGCAGAAACAATTGGGATGTATTAATAGAACGCAGGTGAAACAAAGAGTTAGAGAAATTGCTTCTGACTCTGTACACCCCTTGTTTACTGGACTGCTACCCATTATGGTCTGTGTGTATGTTGTGTTAGTTATTGTGTTTTTTTTGTTTATTGTTTTTTAATCTGCCTGTGAAGCCAAAGACAAATTTCCACATTTGTGGACAATTAAAATAAAGATTTAAGGCCAGTGAATGATTCAGAGTTTTTTCCTGCAGTCAGAGCAGGTCAGAAAGAAAATGTAGATCATCAATCAGTTCTGTTAGAGACAACTGTCAATTATCAACATCAAGAGAGTCTGATGATTGGTTGATTGATTGATTGATTGATTGTGAGGTCAGTGAATGAATCAGAGTGTTACCTGTGGACACCTCATTCTCCCACAATAAAGTCTTTATAAACACGGTCAGTGATGAATCTGCCAAAATGTTCTGGTGTGTAAACAGAACCAGGAGAGCTGCAAACAGTTTCTGGATGGTCTTCACAGAAACAACAGTTTGTACTGACGTCTCTTTTAAAGTGAACCATGTAATGATCAGCAGGGTGAACTACTTTGATCTCTGATCAGCTGATGACGTCATCATAGCCATCATCCAATCCCTCCTCAACCTGGGTGGGCGGGATCATCACCATGGAGACGGGCAGGTCATTTCCTAAAGTCAGAGCAGGTTAGAAAAAAGAAAAAGAAAAAAGAGCTTCTGTTAGAGACAACTCAATGATCAACACCAGAGAGAGACTGATGATTGATTGATTGATTGTGAGGTCAGTGAATGAGTCAGTGTTACCTGTGGGCCTGCGTCGATATAAACACACCATGAGGACAGTGGAGATGCAGTATGGACAGAACACCACCAGGTGGCAGACCAGTCTGAACACAAGCTGGAGGGGGACTGAGGCCGGGGCGGGGCTACAGAGGTGGGCGGGGCTGTGGTTGTAGGTTTACCTGTAGAGAGAATCCACCTGGTCAGGTGAAATAAGTCCTGAAATCAAAGGTAACCTCTTCACCTGTGACAGAGATCCAGCTGGATGGAGACTCTCCACGACCTCTGATGTTACACTTGTAGAGGCCTTCATCAGACTTGTTAACATGGTGGATGGTCATGTGACCTGTAGGCTCAGTCCTGATGAGGGAGCCATCTTTATAGAAACCAGCTGGGAGGTTGGAGGGAGGGGTCTTTGTTTTACAGTGCAGAGTGACATCATGTCCCTCCATCACAGGGAGGACAGGACTCTGCAGGATCACTGGTCCACCTCAACACAGAGACAAACTACAGCATTTCATCATTTACACACAGCTTCATCAACACTAACTCCACAGTCTGATCTTACCAGTGACAGTGATGTTGATGGTGTTACTGGACTCACACCAGTAAACTCCACTGTCCCATGGGAAGATTTGGCTCATGTAACAGGAAGAACCAGCTGATCTTCCCCAGAGTCCTGGTTCCTCTGGTTGTGTTCCTCCTCAGCGTCCATCCAGCAGAGCTGTCGTCCTCCTCACAGCTCAGAGAGACAGACTCTTCTTCAAACAGCTGAGAGCTGCTGGGACTCACAGTCAGAGAGGCTGGAGGGTTGACATGACACACTGATGATCTTTAGCATGTTTTTCCAAACTAAATAACCCTTTAAGTGCAACAAAGGAGAACCCTGAAACCAAAACCTGAACCTGAAGCAGCCTCTGTGATGGTTTCATTACAGCTCGTTCCTTCATTTGCAGACAGTAAAGACTCAAAGATGTTTCATGTTGTAAATCACAGCCTCAGGTTTAAATATGTTCTCTGAGTTCTCGAGCAGTGGAAACATGTTTATGTCTCAAAAACAACTTCAGAAACATCATGAACCAACGCTGCTTCCTAAAACTTACATTCAGGCAGCGCTGATGTGAAACAGAGAAACAAAAAGCTGCAGGGTCACATTTTCATCAACGTGATGAAGAAACACTTTTCATCGTCAGCGTGTCTCATTTGTGTTCCTGCATGATCTGCGAGTGGCAGCTGCAGCAGGTTGAACTGTTTTTCAGCAGCTCTCAGTAAAGGTTCAGTAAAGATGGTGGTTTCATTAAAGAGTAACTTCACTTCAGGCTGAAAGGCTTTGTTTGACTCTCCTCTCTACCCAGCATCACTATATTCATCTTTATAGCAACAGAATCCTGATCCGGCCCAGATGTGAGGAACCCAGGAGCACAGCAGTGAGGTCAGAACTAAAGAGAAATCACACCCAGGTTGGTTTGAGGTTTTACTGCAGACACAACAACTGTAGCAACACATTCTCACTCGTCACATATAGACGCTTGGTCAAGACCCCTTGTTGCTTTTTAATGCCCTGGGTACCTTTTTGTGTCATTTTTGGACATGTAGGGCTCCACAGTAAAGTTAGCAGTAATAATATGCAACGTCCGGTTAGACTAAAAAAACAACACTAGTGTTCAATGTTGTGAAATGGCACAATTTTCTTAGGTTTAGGCTCTAAAACTACTTACGGGAATCTTCAGTCGGCCACTAAAGGAATTAGTAAGTGTCTTAAAGACACAGTGGAGTGGTCGGTCTACAAGCTCCATGACATTCTTTGTTTGGCACTTGTTCTCTTTTCTATAATGACCTCCAGTGGGTCAGGGGCCAGGCCAATCACAGAGCCAGTCTTTTTAAACAACGTATTGATCCTGTTTATTCATTCAGTAATGCTGCCTCCGCAGCAAAGCACAGCATAAAGAAGAACACTGGCTAAAATGTCTTGATAAAATATAAAGCAGGTTTCTGCTTACATCAAACGATCTTAAATCTCAGGAAAAACCATGACCCTAACCATGAAAGGTCATGGTTAGGGATAAAAAACGTAACTCGCGTTCCATAACTTATGTAACACAAGTAACTTCTTGTAACTTGTTATGTAACAAGTAACTTCACAAAAAAAAATCAGTGTTGACCTTTTGTTGACACGGAAACACAGATCCCCCCAACTGTGCCTTTTCTCTGACATTTCTTTTAAGTATCCTACACCAGCTTTTAGTGTTCATAAGTGACACCAAGTGGCTTCCCCCAATGAGTTACAAATCGATGCCAAGTTAGTTAGTACGTCTGGACATCCTGGACGACTGGTCCTCTTAGATAACTTTTAAAGTGTCCAACACTGCAGCTCACTCCAGTAAACTCATATTAAGCCTTTAACATCCAGCTTAAAGCTGATTTTACTTCCTGCTCTTAAAGGTTGTATCAGAGTGAAGTGAGAAAATTTTCTGAACAAACTGTTAATGATCTTCTTTCCTGTTTGCTCGTCACATTTCTCTGTAATCTCAGTAACTTCTGACTCTCTCTGTCCTTTATTGCTTGTTTTGGCCTCACTGATCAATAAACTCTTCTGTCTTTGTTTTTATAATTTTAACTAAGTTAAGTCTAACTAAGTTTTCCAGCCAGTTTGATCCTGTATCTCACCTTCATTCTTCTCCAGCTCAGCTCACCTGCTAACTGTGTAGTTACTGAAATGTGAACAGAACAGATCGTACTTACAGATCGGCCATTGAAGAGATGTTTGTCCCATCGTACCACTTGGTGATGTGAGATCATACTTTGTGTTTTTTCTCTCAGAGCAGTTCAAACCAGTTTCCTGTTACTACTTTATACATACATATCTGTATTTATACATATCTATCAATAAACCTAGCACAAAAAAATAAGGAAATTATTTCTTTGTTGTAACAACATCAGGTGGGAGCTGCAGAAAACGGGGACACTGGTACATCCATCTACTGTCTGCTTTGCTGCAGTTCACGGCCTTTCTGGCTGAGTGAACAGTGAAATACTGCCACACTCTGGAGGTTTCAGGATGTGAAGGTGTTACTGCAGCTCTGATGTTGTTTTAGTAACTTTAACGTTACTGTTCACATAACTTTACTCTATTAAGCCGACGGTGTCGCTATGGCCCGATGACGTCATGAACGAATCGATAATTAATTAATCGATTTTTGTCGACTACTTCGATTAGTTGTTGCACCCCTAATCTACAGGGGAGAGAAAAAAAAAGACTTTCTCTGACACAGAAATAAAGGTGCTTGTGAACGCATATTGTTTGATGCAGCGGGTTCACAAACAAAAGAAAATGCTGCAAATTTAGAAAGGTGGACATACATTGTTGATTATATTAAACACGCATTTGTCGGCAACTCCTGTGTATTTGTACCGGGATGGCGGGTTCTGTCGGGATAGTCTGTCTATTGCTGGACCCAGTTCTTCACACCGATCCAAGAGTGCCCGGCTCTAGGGAATCTTAATCAATGTATTAGCCAGTAATCATCATGGGGGGACATTTATTGTCCATTATGGACCCTCTCCAATCCCTTCATTGTTTTCTGCAGTGCCATAGTGCAGCCACAAACCACATCAGAACTTTGTACACGACCAGGATTTAGAAGATGCTGAGAGAATTTGTGATCCTTTCTGAACCCACAACAAATACCGTTGAATGGAAGGAATTCACTGAACGTCCAGTTTAAAATGATGAGTCAAAGCTTCTCTTTGTGTCGACTAATTTAATGAGAACATTGAAAACGACTTGAGTCTTCTAAGTCTCCAGATTATTACAAAAAACAACAAATATTATACATTCTTTATTCTAAGATTTTACAGTATGGATTTCCATAAACTGTAGGCCATAATCATCAAGATTAAAACAAAGGTCTAAAATATTGAACTTTATGGGTATTGAATCTAGAATATATGAAAGTTTCACTTTTTGAGTAACATTACAAGAAAAAAAAAACCTTTTCAATGATATTAAAATTTTCTGAGAAATAGATTTGAATCAAATTGAATATACATAACAAAAAGGTTAAAAACTGTCAAGACAAGAAAATAATAAGAAAAGTATCATTGATATGTGTTGACACAATAAAGTAGAATCAAAAGAAAATAAAAATAGTGAATACAGATATAAAATAAAGATTAAATGAAAATTCCACTAAAAGGAGGAAAATATGTTCAACTACAACACAACAAGAAAATATGCATGAAGCTCAGAGAAACAATATTTCATTCTTGACCTTGAGGAACACATCTGTAATAAATGAGTCTAAACTCAAGCCTCCGTACTGCGATGCAATGAGTTTGTTTGTAGTGACGATCAAAGAGTCAATCACGGAGAGTCTGGCAGCAGCTGCTCATGGCTGCTCAGTCTGTCACACTTTGTAGACACAAGACCACGTCAACGTTAACATTGTTTTTGCAGAACCTGATAATGTAATAATTTCCAAATATTGTAATAACATGCCACCAATAAAGTTAGTACACGTGATTGAAAATAATGACTCTTTGGAAATTATTACATTATCAGGTTCTGCAAAAAAAATGTTAACATTATTGGTGACGTACTACTACAAGTTATTACGATATTTTTACAGTTCTGCGAAAATAAGGTAAATGTGACAATTTATTACATTATTGGTAGAGATTACAACATTATTGGTTAAGACATTTTATTACATTATTGCAAAGTAATTACATTATTAGTTTTTATTACATCATTGGGCGTTATTACATTATCAGGAAATGACTACATTATTGCTATGGCAACCAGCTGCGCATGTAGAAGAAGCAGCTCCTTAAACCTTTGCTTAGTTTTTGTTTTTTTATCCGTTTTTTCCCAGCCTTACAAGCGTTACCCTCTGACATAAATACAGTCGTTGGAAGATGAAGACGGGGTTTTTGGTTAAAGAGCTGCACACCACGATCCACCCGGCCCAAACAACAGGACCAGGCTGCAGTGATCGCTCAGAAGAGGGAAAGAGAGACGGGAGAGGAGCAATGCTGGGCCAGCTTGGACTTGATTCACCCCAGATGCAATTACGGGTGGCTGTGGAAGGTCAGCGGTTCAATCCCGGCTGCCCCAGGCTGCATGTTGAAGTGTCCTTGGGCAAGATAGTGAACCCTGAATTGCCCCTGGTGGCTGTTCCGCCAGTGTATGAATGTGTGTGACGTTTCTGTTTGAGCACTTAGGCTCAGTGAATAAATGTTTAAGCAGATGTAGTGTAAAAGCGCTTTGAGTGGTCGAAAAGACTAGAAAGTACGGAGCATTTACATTTACAAATAAAAGCACTGTGGAATGATTGGGGCGTATAGCTACGTGAATGTAGGGCTGAGCGATAGAAACATTTCATATCATTCGAAATCGATAATTATCACAATATATGTCAAATCATTATTTCTCTTAAAGATAAGTGAAGTTAAAGAAACCGCGTGGTTAGTTATGTGGCTTAACTTTTCTTCATGGTCAGAATGTGATGCACATCAGTGGATCACTTCACAAATCTGAGCTAGAACATTCAATACTATTATGATAAAATCTTTTCCAACAAATATGATTAGTAAATTTTTTTCCAGTCCCCTTTCCTCAACAAAATACATATTTTAATAAATATTCATTTAGCTGACGCTTTTATCCAAAGCGACTTCCAATTGCTATACATGTCAGAGGTCGGACGCCTCTGGAGCAACGAGGGGTTAAGTGTCTTGCTCAGGGACACAATGGTAGATGGGTCACAGCGGGGAATTGAACCCGGTCTCACACCAAAAGCATGTATCTTTTCCATTGCCCCATCGCCACCCTGTTTTATTGCCCAGCCCTACGTGTATGTATATTAATAACTGTAAAACTTCAATTTTGTTTTGTTATGCAGCCTTGTGCTGTGTAATGACTAATACATTACATATATAATACAACCTTGTATTGGGTTCTACAGGGAGCTCGCAGAATCAGGGTGTGTAGTAGAGCTCGCCGATTTAAATCCTCCTGGCTCACAGCAACAAGTTAAATGTTACGGCAGTTGAGTGTTGGAAGCTACGCTGCTGACAAACGTGATTGTAGATATATTTCTGAAACAAATCTTGCTACCAGTCCTCTCATTTCTCCCTAGTTCATCACTTCTGAATATTCTCTAAAATCATGTACAGCAGCTCACGCTGGCCGTAACTAAATTCGCCACAAAGCTAATTCCGTGTTTATCAGTGGAGGAGCGCTAACATTAATGAGCCATTAAACTATAGTTTCTGAAGTATTCTAAATATCTGCGAGCCGCCTGCATTTACAGTTGGCGTGTTGGAAATGATTAAACCAGAGGGCACATGTAAATAAATGTGAGCTGAATAAGAATCTAACACGGCTTCCTGCCTAACACAGTTATTTATCTCCTCTTTCGAATGTGAAACATTTTAGTTATACTATGCTAATATATATATATATATATATATGAAATCTTAAGGTTGCAAGTCTTCGTTGTAGAAGGTCATGTAGCATTAGATGCATTAGACAGCAGGTCACTGTATTGTAGACGGCATGATTTAGACAGATGGTTAAGAAATGGTTTCTCATAGCTTTGGTTGGAATTAAAGAGTGCTGCTAAAGAGATAAACTTATTACAGCAGATTACTTGTAAGGTAAAATACACATGCTTATTCTCCCTCACTCTCTCCGTTTACAGATGGTTGAAAAAGTTTAACCTTCTAGCAGCAAATATTTATCGATGTCTAATTGTTTCCATGTTCGCTTTTTGAGACTGTAATCCATTTTATTAACAATCCATTTAGGAAAAGGTTTTATAGCCCACATACACAAAAGGTTTTATAGCCCACATACATACCAGCTTTCACTATCGGCCTGTTCTAAGTGTAGTTAAACGGGAAAGGAGTCTACTATACAAATAATTTTCAAAATCTAAATATCAGCTCATAAATCGCTCTTTTTCACTTTAATATCGGCATCGGCCCACAATCCAACTTCGCAGATGTCATTACATGATAGTTACATGTTAGTCCAACACAGTCACATCTTTGCTTAATTTGTTTAAACGATGCTGTGTGAATGCTTTTTATGTCTATTTAGGGAACGATTGTAAATGAAAGCCTTCTTACACTGGTCACAGCTGTACGGTTTCTCTCCGGTGTGAACACTTTGGTGGATTCTTAGGCCATATGATGTCGTGAAAGTTTTTCCACACTTTTCACACCAGTACGGTTTCTCTCCGGTGTGAACACGGTGGTGGATTGTTAGGCTATATGGTGTAGTGAAAGTTTTCCCACACTTTTCACAGCTGTATGGTTTCTCTCCAGTGTGAACACTTTGGTGGTTTTTTAGGTGACCTGATTGATTGAAAGTTTTCCCACACTGGTCACAGCTGTACGGTTTCTCTCCAGTGTGAACACGTTGGTGGATTTTTAGGTTACCTGATTGAGTGAAAGTTTTCTCACACTGGTCACAGCTGTACAGTTTCTCTCCAGTGTGAACACGCAGGTGGACTTTTCGTGCAACTGAAGTAATGAAAGTTTTTCCACACTGGTCACAGCTGTATGGTTTCTCTCCAGTGTGAACTCTCTGATGAACCTTTAAATACAAAGATGTTGTGAAGTATTTGTCACAGTGCTGACAGTGGTGACGTTTGGGTC
The DNA here is from genome assembly GCF_014851395.1 of Micropterus salmoides. NCBI lineage: Eukaryota > Metazoa > Chordata > Actinopteri > Centrarchiformes > Centrarchidae > Micropterus > Micropterus salmoides. Next base: position 9,101 of record NW_024043527.1, read on the forward strand.
CCTCTCTTCCTCCCAGTTTCTATACCAACAGAGACATACAGAGAGAAATAATGTTAAGAACCACAAATCAAGCCAGAAATCTTGGTGTAGTCATGGACTCAGACCTGAATTTGAGGAGCCACATTAAGACAATTACAAAGTCAGCCTACTATCTCCTGAAGAATATATCAAGGATTAAAGCACTTATGTCTCAGCAAGACCTGGAAAAACTTATCCATGCATTTATCTTCAGTCGACTCGACTACTGTAACAGCGTCCTTACAGGCTCCCTAAGAAATCCATCAGACAGCTGCAGCTGATTCAGAACGCTGCTGCTCGAGTCCTCACTAAGACCAAAAAGGTGGATCACATCACTCCAGTTCTGAGGTCTTTACATTGGCTTCCTGTATGTCAAAGAATTGATTTCAAAATCCTGCTGTTAGTTTATAAAGCACTAAATGGTTTAGGGCCAAAATACATTTCTGATCTTCTGCTTCGTTACGAACCATCCAGACCTCTCAGGTCGTCTGGGATCAGGTCTGCTTTCTGTCCCCAGAGTCAAAACTAGGAGAAGCAGCGTTCAGTTATTATGCTCCGTATATCTGGAACAAACATAATGAAAAATCTGTATGAATTTTAAGCCTGAGAAAATGATTATTTACGAAGTTACCTGAATTTAATAAAACATTTTATTATAATACATTTATATTTAATACTCTATAGCTTTTTGGGGTGTGTTTGTACTTGGTTTGTAATTATTTAGCATCAATTTATTGAGGAAATGTCTGAGGAGACAAAAAAAACAAACTGTTGCAGGCATTAAATTCAAAGTGAGTGAACATTTGCAAAAAACAATAAAGTTGATCAGTTTGAACGTTAAAAATCTTGTCTTTATAGTGTATTAAACTGAACATAGGATTTAGAAATCAATGTATTCTGGTTTTATTTACGTTTTTACACAACGTCCCAACTTCATTGGAATTGGGGTTGTAAATAAATAATTTGACTTGTAGCCTCCTCAATGAGAGAGCGCACCGCTCTTCAGCAACCTGAAAATACTTGTGATCAGACAGAAATCAGCACCTCTAATAAAGTATAAAGTGCAGCTCACAGCCGCTTCAGAGGGAATGAAGCATCCTGGAGACAGTAAAACAGTAGCGTCTCAGAGCGAGGGGGACAGAGACAGCAGGACACAGAGCGACAGGTGTCATGATAT